>NC_135665.1:30575942-30750942 GCF_964188315.1 Podarcis muralis
CCACAAACCAGGTGGCAGTGAATACCTGAGGCAAATTTATCACATCATCCAGCTCAATGAGGTAGGGAAACGGCCTTTTTTACCGAGCAATTAGGTGTGTAGTGGCCTGAGGCAGCGTCTGCTGGCAGCTAAGGGTTAGTCAAGGAGGTGATAATGCTTCGTAAAGTCAATACCTAACTCAATAGCGCACTGTCTTAGACTATTCAGTTTAAGCTTTTCTTGCATCTATTTAGAAAAGGTTACTTTAGAGGAAATTATATTCCTTTTATTTATGTACTTGAACTGTGGCATGCTTCATTGGCTTTTTTTCTGAGTTGTATTTCACAGACGACAGGGATACGTTAGCAGTTAAAATATTAATAAATTAATAGTATTACAAAATCAGCCACTTTTTACTTTTTATAAAACAGAATGAAAAGAGAAGTCAAACATGAATTTGTACATATAGAACATGTAGACTAAATTTAAAACATTTTCAAAGTAAATGCCCTATTTTATATTACCAACCTGGAATCGGTGAAGATACATTTTGCCAATGTATGAGCACAAATGTTACTAATGTAGAAAATGCGCCTGCAGAACCAGAAGTACATAAAGCTCCTGCTCTTCCTGATCAGCCTTTCGATGCCATTTTCTTTGTTTACTAAGAAAACCCATACCTACATAACACTGTCAATGCTTACAGTTGTGGGCTGACTCTGCCTGATGCTTCAAATTCATATGCATATTTTTACAATTGACCAATACAACTATGACCTGCTAATGGAAACATTTGCTAGCTTTAGATTATGTTTGCTGTTTGCTTCAGTTCCTGCCTTTTAGGACCCTAATGGCCATCAAAGGTTAAAATCTGGAGCATGAATTAATCAAAATAATTCTCACTTTGTTAATCACTTGAGAAGCTGCAAAAAGTAGAATTTGCCTTTTGATGTCATACAAGCTTGTCATGTCCAATTTTGATTTGGAGAATATAGGCAGAATAAAAGTATAGGCTGGTTTTAAATGCAATAGTCTTATTAGTTTTTGATTATGAACATCCACAATCTTACTTATCCCCTCAGTGTTGTTTCAGACCCAGAAAGTTTGTTTTGGACATTTTTGCTATCATACTCCAATGCTTACCCTGAGGGAAATGCAAAAGCATGGTCCCATTCTCACAATGTACCGGTGTTTGATGTGAAATCCTAAAAGTATCAGTTGCATATTGAGACTCCATGACCACCCTGTTCCCTAAGATGTAAATAACTACACACTGCACAGGATATTGGTTTGGGATCAAATAAGGGCACAACTTTATTGGTTACAGATGTGAAGTTTGCCCATAGGCATTGTGGTAAGCAACTGTGTATGTCATTCCCGCCTGTCCACTTGGAGTGTTTTTAAGGCTGAAGCCGGTCTAGGTCAAATTGGGGCATCCCCCAAGCGGTTCCTGTTGGAGGAATGGCCCCAGCCCCCTTCTGGGCATCAGACAGAAGCTGCTACTCCTGGATTCTTTTAACAGGATACCCTTACCCATGGAGGGGCAGGCTGAGGCTACAACCTCCCCTCCAACCAAGATTAGGCTTACCCAATGCCTGTCCACCTTACACAGTTGTGACGATTGCCACGAGGTAGACGAAAACCCAAATGGCAATGCCAATTTGCCAAGTGGGGAAAATTTCTGCTCAGCCTCTAAAAAATTAGGCAACTGACGTTGTCCATAGCAAGGTCGAAGCATCTAAAAGGCCCTGCCAGCCGGGCATTTAAACTTCCCCTGGGCATGGTGCCAAGGGCCACAATTGGTTGGTTGGTCCCATGTCCAGAGGAACACACCCTAACTCCTGCTGCCATTGGCCCATTTGGCAGCAAGAATACAATCCGGTCTGCGATAGGTTGGTTTGGCAAGGAGTCCTGGGCCCCGCCTGAAAAATTGCCCGTCTGAAAAGGGAGCGAACGGACTTAGCTGAGAAGTGGCATGTGGAAGAACAGAAGAGCTGAGAAGAGAACTTCTCAATTGACTTGAGGAAAGTGTCATTATACTTCTTGCCTAAATGAGGTTGGCCTCTCGGGTTTTTCTGACTATAGCTGCCCATATGGGTTTCTCGGAAGAGAGATAATGGCGTCTTCTTAGGTCTCTTCCAGACTTCCTTTTGTGCTGTGCCTTCCAGGCATAGGTCTGCACTTTCCAGGTCTGAGTGGTTTTCTTTTTGAACCACTGCTTTTCCCAGAAAAAACGCTACTCAACACTGAATTGGAACAAATGGCATTCAAGTTTTTCCTGGTTTGCCATTTGTTCTGATTCAGTGGTAAACAGCGGATTTTCCCAGGGAAAGTGGTGGGACCATAAAACAAAAACAAAACTGCTTGAACACAGGGCTGGAAAACACAGGCCTGTACCTAGAAAGCGCAGCACAAAAGGAAATCTGGAAGAGCCCATACTCTGAGTCTCCTTTGATATTCCTATGAGGCCATTCTCTGTTTTTCCTGCTTGTGTCCCTGAGGGAACTGAATATGACCAACTCACTCATCACTAGGAAGTTCTACATCCCATAGCATGAGAGCTACATTATCTATTTCCAGAGCAGGGGTCTGCATAGCTTGCAAACTGAGAGGTCTTGGTCCATCTTGTCTTCCACATAGGCAGAGGAACTGTGAGGTTATTTCTCATAATCAATATACACACATTTTCCCCTGACCATTGTTTTCAGTGAAGTGAAATTCTATTTGAGTGTTACTACAATGGACATATGGAAAACGGATTGTATGCCACAAATAATTAATCTTAAAAAAAAGCATTCGCTCAAAAACATATCAGTTGAACCACCAGATGTTTAGTTCAAATTTTGAAATGGGTCTTTTTGAAATATTTAATATTTTTATATTTAATATTTATAGAGTAGAGAACCTACATTATTGCATAAATCTGTATGTTGAATACCGTGTGAAACATATGTGATGTAATATATCTGATACGTAATTTGACTCTCAAACACTATTCAGTGAATGCCCAAATTTTGGGACCAGTGGGTACATTCTGAATTTTAAGGATGCCGTATGGGCACCAGTAATAAAATGGCTACCAGGGCAAGGAATAGCACAAAATGGCTACCACATCTAAAAGATCGGGGGGGGGGGGGGGAAGAAACAGGATCCCAAAATGAGCACAATTTATATGAATCTTGGCTTCTTTTTTAAAGGAATATTTGAATGAACAGCTGTCTTATGAGGAATCTTCTGAAGAAAACAGGTCAAGTATTAGACCTTTAAACATGACATTCAGAATCAAAGAACAGCATCCTGGTTTTGACCCTTTCCAGGTGCACTGCCTGTATTGCACTAATGTGTTAGAAAAGGTTAGTGATTATTTTAAGCATTTTCACTTCCAGTTGAGATAAAATATTGCATGAAGTAATTGCATGAAGTAATTGCTACCAAGAAAAATGAAAATCCAGTCAGATGGTTTCTGACAGCTGTGATGTTGTGATAAAAATATACGGACAAAATCTAATAATTTTCACTTCCCAAATACTATACTTTTCCCCTGTATATATGCCCCCTCTGCAACTTATCAGTAAGCTCCAAAAATAAAGAACTGTTGCTGTATGTCATGACTGTTTGGACACAGAGGAACCAGCTGGGGAACCACCAAGAGAAGAAGGCTCAGAGTCTGGCCAGTGGTGATGGTGATGAGTGGTCAGAGGGAGAAGGGTGGGAATAGATGTCAGAAGCTGAAGAAGTAACAGGGCTTAGTGAACTGGGAGAGTCTGTGGCAGAGAGGAAGAGATGAGTCAGGCTGGGGAAGCGTAATGGGTGCCTCGCCCTCCTACTGTGACAAGCTCCCCTCCCCCCGATCTTAAAGAACCAGAAGAGGCATGGCTCAGGTATCTGATTATTATTTTTTCTGCTCTGCAGTATGGCAGCTTTTATCCCAATAGGTCAAGTGTCCTGGGGAACCAATCCCATCAAGCCATACAAAATTATTGTTGTTGTTGTTGTTGTTGTTGTTGTTGTTACTACTACTACTACTACTACTACTACTGAGTTTCTTAGCTTTAATCTAAGCTTGTTGCTAAATGCAGACTGAGATGCAAAAGCTTGCCTGAGAGCTGTCTTAACATGCTCTTTTGCATATTTGGGGCATAGTTTGGAAAGGGTTTCATGCATAAACATACGCTACCACATGTGGGTTGACCTTTTTGGATTAGGATTACACTTGGCTCCTTTCAAATATCGTGTAATGGTATGGAAGTTGCATTAAGAACATGGTTCTCTTTTCATATTGCCTCAATCACATAGCCAAATTTAATTGGCTGAATGTGTTGTCATCACAGGTATTATATGATTTTGCAGTCAAACCTAACAATGCATGCTTATGCTAGTTAGTAAATGAAGGGTTTAAGGACCATAGAACTGTAAATTGCTAGAGAAGGCTTGGCTAGGTCATGCCACCTTACCCTGGGGGGGGGGGGACAGAAAGACTAGTTTCCTATTCCTCTCTTTCTCTCTCCTCTTTGAACCATGTAATGGACCAGATGTTTGAGGCTTCAGACCACTTATTTGAGACTAGCTTCTTTATTTTGTAACCAAAAATACATTGCCTGTGTTGTTTCTGCTGTAGCGTTGAATAATGCATGAGAGCTCTGATTATTGTAAGTAAAGCATTTAAACTTACTTAAGGTTGTGGTCTATTAACTCTGAGAGAGGTGGAGCCAGGGAAGCACAATTGTGAATGCTTAATACTGGAACCTTTTATGATCTAACAATCTATATTTCCCGTGCTTTGAAAGTACTTCAGATACTTCTGTTTAAGCTCTACTGGAGGCTCTTTTGGCTAGAGAGTGAGTCAAGCCCCCCAGGCTTTTTAAATTCAGCCAGTCAGCCATTTTTCTTCTGCAGTTTCCCACAAACATGGGAATTCAGGTATTCCCCAGTTATTTCCCAACAGATTCACCAAAATTTCCCAAGGAAGAGGACCAGCTGTGAAATAATTCCACCATAGTATCAATGTAAAGGGGAAATGAGAAAAATCGGGGGGGGGGGGGTTCAGATTTCCTAAAATCACCCTTTTGCTACAAAAATAATCATAGCTGAAATTCAACCATCAATCAATGCTTTCATATTGGAATCCAATTTTTAAAAATAATAACCACATTAATTAAAAGATTTCCACAGAGCTAATTAAGCTATTGGCTTCAGATAAATTCCTCTTAAGTTGGAAATTTGACTTTTTTTTATTCCATGTGGTCCTAACTAAGCAATACTAAGACCCTTTGTTGGGTCTCTGGACCATAATAAAGATAGTAGTTGTTGTTGTTGTTGTTGTTGTTGTTGTTGTTGTTGTAAGCAATACTAAAGAAAGGAATTGCTTGTTTTAGATAAGAGAGTAAAAATTAAACTAGGTCTTAATTTGTAAAGCAGATAATATTTTTATCATGTCTGTTACAGCTCCCTCCTCCATTCATTAATACAGTAGTAGCACAAGACCTTCAAATGCTGACAACTCAGGGCAGAATTTCTCTGCTGTGTGACAGGACTGCAATGCTCTATTAATCTGCAAGTGACAAGCAATAGTTAAATTGGATTACAAAAACTTTTACTGTGCTATCTTCTTATCAGCCTGTGGACAACTATCAAAAAAATTAATTAGTTTTTGTTTTTATTCTATTTTACACTGGCAATCCAATAAAATAGCCTAATATATCAATACTATAAAATACAACCATAAAATAATTGAAATTGCAAAGAACTATATGGACCCACTTGACTTTAAGAAGCCCTATTCAGAGTGGGGAGGCAGGTAGTAAATAGCTGTAGGATGGTTTCAATGATGATACTTCAACTATGTCCCCATTCCCTAGTTAATTCATTTTGTATCCTTTTTAATGGTATGTAGACACCAGTTCAAAGCATTTGTTGCTCACCCAGACTTTTAAAAATGATTGCATCTCTGTAAAATGGTACTCTGCTTATGGGGTGCTCCCACTGGCAGAAGGCAGTGAGTGGATTTTTGCTAATAATAATAATAATAATAATAATAATAATAATAATAATAATAATTTATTTATACCCCGCCCATCTGGCTGAGTTTCCCCAGCCACTCTGGGCGGCTCCCAATCGAGTGTTAAAAACAATACAGCACTAAATATTAAAAACTTCCCTAAGGCACTTGACCCTCTGCAAACCTGTTCTAGAGGGTTTGGGGACCCTCCAGAACTGTATGAAAGGTAATGTTGTGGGCTGCAAGGGGAATCTGAAAAAAATCACCTTTACTCTGTGTCACCATTGGGAGTCTCGGCTGGACAGAACATCCTTCTGTGAATGAAAGGAGACTGAAGCCTTAGTTTTTTATCTTGCTGCTGTTTTAAATTGTGTTTTCCCCCTCTTGGTGTGGATGTTTATTGAACTGCATGGACCAATGATCTAATTCAGTGTGAGGCAGAATTCTGCCTTGCTTCCCCTTTGTTTCCCAGGCTTTGGAATGCCCTGACAAAAGCCCTGCAAGATCTCACAAGAGCCCCCAGAACCCATGTGCTGAGCATCACTTGCCTGATAAGCAAGGCAGAGAGCTCTCAAACTCTCTGCCATTAAAAGCCTGCTCAGTGTGCCAGTTTCAGATGGTGAAGATACTCGTGTGGGGTGGTTCAAAGGGGACAGTTCAAGTATATGCATTTTTGGAATGTAACTCATGCACAAGATGTGATTGTACTCTATTTCATGCAATAACCTCATTCATCTAGCACATGGGTAGGCAAACTAAGGCCCAGGGGCTGGATTCCAGCCCAATCGCCTTCTAAATCCGGCCCGTGGACGGTCTGGGAATCAGCATGTTTTTACATGAGTAGAATGTGCGCTTTTATTTAAAAAGGCATCTCTGGGTTATTTGTGGGGCATAGGAATTCGTTCATCCCCTCCCCCAAAATATAGTACAGCCCCCCACAAGGTCTGAGGGACGGTGGACCGGCCCCTTCTGAAAAAGTTTGCTGACCCCTGGCTAGCAAAATCTGTTTTATGGAAAGAAGAGAAGTAGAACAGAACAAAGATAACAATACCACTGCATTGTTGCTAAAACAGGTGTAGTTGACCTATGTGAATCAATCCCAAGGGACTCTGTCATGGATTTCATTCATGGCTGAGGCTGTGTACGCACTTTGGCATTTGAAGTGCTGTATCTTATAGTTTCTTAGGGTTTCCCAAACATGGGTCTCCAGCTGTTTTTGGACTACAACTCCCATCATCCCTAGCTAGCAGGGCTAGTGGTCAGGGATGGTGGGAATTGTAGTCCAAAAACAGCCGGAGACCCAAGTTTGGAAAACCCTGATTTAACTGAATGGTTACATTTGTCAGCATGGAGAAAAGTGCTGCAACTGGGGGATAACCTTGTGTTGCGGCAAACCTAGTCCTCCTCCTCAAGTGTAGCCTTCACTGAAAGGGATGCTGTATGCAGTGCAGTGTTTTTCCAGGTGCCTCTGCATTATACAAGCCTTTTCCCCAGTCATCTCTCCACCCAGTATGTCATAATTACATGCACTTTTATATTTAATAATATAATTAAAGTTATGTAATCACAAGTTTTGCTTTGTATGTCATACTTTCTTGTGTATAACAAGTGACACTGTTTATATTTATAGAAATTTAGGACAGTTATCTGGTGACTGGGCTGTCTTACAAAACAGCAGATAAGTAAAATATCACACTAATTATGAAACAGCATTCACTCCCAATTCCAGTTACATTGTTGATAAGGTTGTGCTGATGGTAAATAAATAAATAAATAAATGTAAATTGCTACAATACACAAAAAGTTGACAATTATTTTGTTTTTGTAACTGATATCAGGATTTCAGAGTAAGTGGTTTGGCAAAATGCTGTTAACAGTTGGAAGAATAACTACTCAAAAATTGATTTATCTTTATATAAAGAATGGCTACGTCCCCAAATGGATTTATAAATTAATTGCTGTCTTATTAGAATAAAACCCTTCTTCCCTGGGCATGATTGATGCTATCTGTCTAAGTCCTTGTTTCAGCCACCCCCCTCCTTAGTTAGTTTATCACAGCTGGAGCTTTAATTTACTGATCATATTAACTCTGATTAATAACTAACAATGCCTTCTTCTTATATATCAACAGTCTACCATTACTGAGTGCAAATGGGATTGGTCAGATTTGCTGCCGAGTTATTTGGGACTAAATAAAACGACCTTCATGGCACTACTGGAGCACAGGTAATACTTTTTTGGGGGAAGATAAAAGTTTCTCTTGAGTTCTGTAAGTTTTGTGTTCTGTGCAAAGCAACTTTGCAAATAACATTTAAACTGCTTGCCTAAAGATTTAATTTGAAGTTCTGCTTGTGTTGTGATGCTTTTCTGTCTTCCTGTTGCAAGTTCCTTGTGAACTTCTAAAAAGATGCTACTGAGGGCCACAGGCCCTCTGTAATATTGTGCATTGTGTTGTGGGGGCTGAAGTTGGAAGGTGGGAGTGTCAAGAAATTGGATACCCACCCCTTCCACAAGTAAACGTGTCTTCTGATCATAAAAGGGGCTCTCTCAATACAAAACTAAACAAACAAACAGTGGGAAAAATAAACATGGAAGGGTTCTAAAGGGTTATACAGGGGGCATTTACATCTATGTGCAAGGACCATTGAGGGACCCTTTTTAGGGTATCAATCTACATTGCCTGCCAAGCCAGTGGTATCTTATGTGGCATAAGAAATTGCAGCCAGAAAAGTATATTATGGAGACCAAAAAAATGTATGCATCGGTATCTTCAGTGTATAATATTATTTCCTGGTGTTGGTGTGCATGAATGAGCTTACATAAATGAGTTGGCATGAAAGGAATATAGTTTAAATATGTCTATAAAGAGATTGTTTGTAATAAAACAATGTGATTGTTCCACTGTGGGCAGAACACTTAATTTACATTTAACATGTTAACACAAGCCACCAAAATTATGTTGAGTGAAGGTGCGACAAATGCTGTAGTTCTGTTTATGGTGATGAAGCAGATTTTTGTATTATATATAGTATTGTAGAGAAGCAGGAGTTGTGTGAGGTATGTTCCTTAAGAAGAAGTAGCTACAATTACCGTACATCCTGGCCCAACTAGTGCACTCACTAAGATGAGCTGTTTAAGTGTGTTTACGTGAAGGCTATGGTACATTGATCTCTCTTTGAGAGCTTAAGGCTGCAGAAAACAACTCATTTGCAAATGGTACAGAAATGAGTGCTGTATTTGTGCTACATTCTGCTGCATTTCTGGAAATGGCTCTAATGTCATGTGAAAGCTCAAACATAATGTGGAAGTCAACAGGAAAACATTGGGAAAATGGAATAAAC
This sequence comes from Podarcis muralis, assembly GCF_964188315.1. NCBI lineage: Eukaryota > Metazoa > Chordata > Lepidosauria > Squamata > Lacertidae > Podarcis > Podarcis muralis. Next base: position 30,585,261 of record NC_135665.1, read on the forward strand.
TGCTGTGTGAATCCAGCCTCAGACAGCATGAGGTTTATAACTAAAGCAAAACTTTTAAATGGAAATGTGAACTGCTATTGAAAACTTGAGCTTGGAAATCATAATTAATATGTGTAAAATGTGATCTGATTTTCAAACTGCAGTTTGTGAAATTGTGAAATAGCATGCCCCCCCCCCCCCATTTTGATATGTAGTAGGGGAGAGTTGACCAGGTAGTTTCAGCTGTTCTGAATTAGCTGTGTTTTTAAGTCCCAGGTTTCTGCTGGTGATTACAGAGAATTGTGTAGCATTTAGTAAAACTGTTGCCCCATATATTATACAGTATATTTACAATAGATGCTGTTGGAAAAAATGGTAACGTATCTTTCAGAAATCAGTAGTTTTAAAATTGCAAACTGTAGCCAGGTCACCTGTAGAACTTTAGAATGTAACTAATATGAAGTAAAATATTTTTCTTGTTTAGAGTTATCACAGAGGAAAACTGAATAAATCATGTATATTTTTTAGTGGATACACAGACAGCATCTGTTGTGAATGTTAGCCATATGGCAAGCTATTTATGGGGAAAATGTTTACATTTATAATGTTTATTGTGTTGTTGATTATCCATATATTCAGAAAATGCTGTTCTAAAATCTTGTTCCATCAACAAGCTTAAAATCTCTTTTATTATCATGAATTTGAGCAATATATGAGCAGGTTTAATTGAGCATGCAAAAGTACCTTTTTATGGCATCTGATGTGTTAGCATAGCATGATGAAGTGACTCTCGATAAGTCTGATCTGTTTGTAGAAAAAAAAAAGGTGCCACATAGCCCGCCCCACCCGCCTTATAAAGTAATAGGGTGGTTAAGGAATATACTAAAAAGAGACTTACATGTCACAACCAACAAATTCAAATTAGGGATGGGGACAAATTCAGAACTGTGGGGGTTGATAATATTGAACTTTCCCAGTATCAACATTCTCAACTGAATAACAAGCCAACCCCAGACCCTTCCAGATTTGGGCAAATTGGTGGAACAACCAAACTTGCCACGGGCATGCAGTAATAAAGTTTAACATTATCTGATGTGGATCCACCCTTAAATCCACTCCTGTTTTGAAATAAACAGGTTTAAAATTTTATACTGTTTGTTTATAACTGAATAAGAACACAAGACGATCCCCATCTAGTCTAGCATTATGTTCCAGCAGGTGCCTGTAGGAAGCCTGCAAGCTGAATGTAAGCACAATGCACTCTGCCCACTTGTGATTCCCAGCAGACCATTTTTATTTTCATTGAAGTTCTGGGCCCATAAAAATCCTGTTGGTGCCCCTTCTTGAACACCCGGTGCTTGTTGATGGTGTTTTTCCTTACTTCTGATGGCATCTTCACATTTCTGAATCATTCTGTCTACTTTAGGTCCATCCACTGCTTCAGAACTGAAAAGTTATCTGTCAGCCTCATTGCACCTCCATATCATTTCACTGGGGCATTTACTGGTTACTGGACCTGATACTGTGCCATGACAGAGAGTGGGCACTTCATTTAGCATGTCAGAAACTATACAAAGCTGAATTCTTGCTATAATACCCACTCGAATGTTTGTGCACCAAGGCCCCTGAATGTAACTCTGGACTCTTCCAGATGACCTATTTATTATTCATCTTGATTTGCTTGCACAAAACTTACACAGAGGTTAGGATATATCAGGTCTTTATTGAGCATTAATTCTTATTTGTTTATAGGACTGTTATAGGCAGTGATTTTTTTCTTAAAAAATGTTTAGGGTACTCTCACTTTGACTCAAGAAAATCACCATTTTATACTTCAAATCGGGCAAAATAAATATAGCAAATGGACAAAAGTACAAAGATTCACAAAATCTTTAGGGGTATGCATACCCTTGTGTCCCCCCCAGAAAAAAGCACTGGTTATAGGACAATAAGCATTCATCCTGATTTCCTTGAGGGGTGTTTACATGTCTTCCCATTAGGCTTTCATTCATCCCGGACTTCTCAGAACATTTATCCGTTACTTTCCAAACTTCTAAAAGTAAAATGAGTGTTTGGCATCACTAAATCATATGGCAATATTTTATCAAAATACAGTGGTGCCCCGCAAGACGAATGCCTCGCAAGACGAAAAACTCGCTAGACGAAAGGGTTTTCCATTTTTTGAGTCATTCCGCAAGACAAATTTCCCTATGGGCTTGCTTCGCAAGACGAGTTTGTTTCCTTTTTCTTAAAGCCGCTAAGCCATTAATAGATGCTAAGCCGCTAATAGACGCTAAGCCGCTAAGCCGCTAATAGCCATGCTTCGCAAGACGAAAAAACCGCAAGACGAAGAGACTCGCGGAACGGATTAATTTCGTCTTGCGAGGCACCACTGTATGTAATATAAAACTAACACTTTCTTAAAGATCTCTTCTGTTCTGGTCTTTATTATTAGATTTGACCTGTAAAGCCTATTTCTTATCAGAAACATAATAATTCTAATGACTAGAGATCCAGCCTTACAACAGACCATTTACATAGCACATTAAAAATAAAGAAGTTCTCTCACTGGTAACTCAGAAAACTAAGTGTAGCTTAGCTAATGCCATTTGTAGACTTTTTTCTTCAGATGTTTGAGAAGCAAGTTTTGTTTTGTTGCTGATGCAGAACTCCACATCTTTGGCTCATTACTTCATTGTGTGTTTTTATTGAGGGAAATACGGTAGTTCTGTTCCTTAACAGAAAGACAAATCTCTTTTGCAATTCTTTACTCATACCTGGGAATAAATTCCACTGAACTCAGTAAAGCTTACTTCTTGAGCTGCTTGGGAAAACAATGGGATATAAATGTAATAGTAAATAAATGCATTCAATATAATCTACTCCTTTTCTCTCATACTTTGACCTACATTCAGGGATCATACATCATGATATTATGGAGTTACATAAAATAACATAACATATGACAGTTGCCATATGTGAACATATATACATGTTCCATAAGTGTCATCATATGCATTGTTGGTATGATGACATTACGGGTACACAAAGTGGATCACATAAAATCAGTCTACTTCCTGTACCCTTACAACTTATTTCTCCAAACCAGTTTTTGGAGATGGGCCCATAAAGTATGTCACAAATTGTGAGGGGCATGGCTAGAAAAGTTGTTATATATGTGGGATGGGGTATTGGTTAAAGCATGGAAAACATGACAAAGATGTGGAAAGGGTTTTTTAAAAAACACACCTATAAAAGTGTAATATATATTATGATGTTCCCATTAGTTCTGTTTAGACTGACTCACACATCACACAATGCCAGTCTTTGGCTTAGTGCAAATGTGCAGGCTCCCAGATAGGAGCTTGCAGGTGCCACCTTCTTCTCCGGTCTTCTTTACTGCTGTACTGCACCAATGTAAGACGATGTTTGCCTTGGAATGCCTCCTGAACATAGGATTATCCAGACTAACCATGAGCTGCAACCAAGGTTTGTTCTTTGTTACAGCTTGTGGTTCATAAAGAGAGAGCTTAACCATGAGTCCTGGTCTGGATTAAACACTAAATCAAACCTGGGATTAGTGTGGTGTGACAGCAGAAAGAACTGGGGAGAAAAAAGGGGCTACAAGCTTGTTTCTGGGAGCCAAGATTTGGTTTAGTACAACTGCGAAGCAGATCGTTGAATTAAATATTCCTGAAAATACTCAGATGGCCGATTTGTCTAGATAGCATTAGCAAACTGTTGTTTTCGGCAGGCAAAGCCCCTTGTTGTAAGACCTGCACATTATAGTAACAAAGAATCAGAGTATTGTCATTCCAAAAGTTTGCAATATGAAATATGTCACTGAGGAAAGGGCTTTTTTTATTAGTCTTTAGATTGACAAGTTATGACAAAACTGTATTCATGTTGCTTGAATACATCTTTTGTCTAGTTTTACATCCTTTTTTACTTGTCTAGAAAATGACATATTGAGGTTTTCATTTGCTTTAACCAGGTGTGGTTTTCTGTATAGGAGATATCTTGGTAGGACTGCAGTTGAAAGCGAATGAACCAGTGAAGCTTGGAAAGGCCATGGCCCTTCTTCAGATGGTAGCGATAAGTTGAAAGACTCATTAATCAACAGCAGAGTCACAGGTGTGGTAGCTTTCCTACAAACTGCCAGCAGACTGTGAAAGTCATATCCAACACACAGTACTGTCAAAGTGGACTTACAAACACTCTTATTAAGCCTTTATCTCCTCTCATTTTTAGTTAAAAAAATGCTATAGTTTAAGGAGGGAAAATTGCAGTTCTTTTTTTTATTTGTTTGAGGCTATTTTCATTTCTGTAGGTTACAGTAAATGAATAACTGCATCATTTTACACAGATTTAATGGCTCTTGATATATATTTAGGAATTGGTTTACTTAGTTCTCAAAAGAATACCATACATATTTATTTTAAAAAATAATAAGCTTGATTTGTAACGTTACTGAACTTTAATATTGGCAGAAAATAGGTGGACAATTGCTGTAGGAACAAGGTTATAGAAGTTGTATGTGCATGGAGCCCAGAATGAAGCGTGCTCTGAGTTCTACCCAGTACATATGAGCTATAACCCTTAGATTTAGAGACTATGTAAGAAGCAGCCTCATTGTGAAGAAGCTGATTCTGCAAAAAATGGAAGGCCTGAACGGGGTTAGATATAGATTGCTAGTCTTGTGACCTCTTGACCTATGCAGACAATGAGAAAGTTACCTATAGATATAAAATACTATTTTAATAGTATTATTTGAAATTAATGAACGTAATGAAGTTAGGCCCATTAATTTCAGTGGGTCTCCCCTAATAGTCGAATCCCACTCATAGAATCTGGATACATAGTCTTCCATGATTTCTTTGGGGATTGAGAGGGTATGAAAAAATAGTGAAGTAGCTGATGGAGAATCTCTGAAAATCTCCCTCCTTTTCTTCTTCCACTCTACTCTTTTTAAGTTTTTGCTAATTTAGTTACTTGTGTCTTATCTGATTTGAATATCCTGAGGCTTGGGGAGGGTAGAAATACAATTCAATGAAGCTTGAAGTTTTATGACAAGGTTGGATAGATTGGAGAAAGGAAAGGTTGAATTTATTGTAGAGCAATGTTTTCAAATATAAGGTTGGGGGGGTATTTTTATATTTCAAATAAAATACTATAAAAAACCAACAGTGCAGTCAGTGACCATTTTAGGCACGTCCAACTGATTTGCAATTGACATGTGGGACCTTTTGAATCCCTGTGTGAAATGATCACCACCTGTATTTGGATTTTGCTAAGTAAACTTCTGTGATAGGCATTCTGGTGTAGCATAACGGTTTCTACAGCAACTTTTAAGGATGGGGTATAATGAACTTGTTGAGAGGCTGTACACCGTGGGAAAGAAGAATATAATGATCTGCACTTCTACACCTCACTGGAAGGAAGGTACAGTTTTGCTAAGGCATCAGAAAATGCGGAATTAAGAACATAAGAGCCCTGCAGGATTAGACTAAATGCACATGAACTTACAGGGTTTCCTGATACTTACTGTTTTTAATGATGTATTTACTCCTGCCCTAGGACCATTTGGTGAAAGGTGGATTATAAATACTATAAATAAATAAAATAGCCCATCATCCTTTTTCACAGTGGTCAACCAGGGCATGAGTGCACTAACCATCTTTTGTTTTGTTTTTCCCCTACTTCCTCTGATACTGGACATAGTATACAACAATCATGACTATTAGCCATTGATAGTCTTATGATGATTTGTTGAAGCCCCTTTTAAAGCATACCAGGTCAGTGGCCATCACCACCTCTTGTGGTAGGGAAATCTATAGTTTAAGTGTGTGTGTGTGTGTGTGTGTGTGTGTGTGTGTGTGTGTAGAAGTACACTTTATTGTCTGTCCTGAAGCAGCCTCTTCGTTGTACAACAGGAAAATTCTTTTTGCAGAACATTAATTTCCATGGCCCATCTTAGATCAGAGCCATTGCCATCAGTGTAGAGAAGAATGAAATGGCCATTTTCTTGCCTCTGTTTTGGATAGCTCTTTCTGTTGTTTAAATTCATAACAGACACCCTTTTAAGAAATGACACACTAAAATAATATGGGAATTATCTTATTAATTGTATTACTAAATAACCTTACAGCCATTTATATACAACCAAACCTTTTCCAATGAAGTGTTAATGAAATTAACAATAAAAGGGTATAATAACTTTTGAAATAATTATATGGGTAATTTAACAATACATTTGCTTAAAAACGGAAAGCATTTATATAATATAAAGCAAAATCTCTGTAAATGCAATGTTGAATCAAAGACATTCTTATTGTTTCTCAAATACAAAGAAATCTTTTTTAAAAAATGCAGAATAGTAGTATCTCTTAAAAGATAAATTTTCTTTTTTATTACTTCCACTTTTAAATAGCTAGCTTAATATTATTCCGCATGTGGTTTTATTTTCTTTCTCCCTGCTCCCAATGAAAATAGCATTTAGGCTGAAATCCTGTCCACATTTCCCTGGGAGTAAGCTCCATTGAAAACAATGAAACTTACTTCTGAGTATGTATGTATGGGATTGCACTATTCACATATTTACCTCAACTTTTTTTTTAAGCATAGGCAGAGCTTTTTTTCAGTCGGAACTCACCAGAATTCAGTTTTGGCACCTATCAGGTGGGCACCATTGCCATTATAAGAAACCAAGGGAGGCGTTCACAGTACGTTGCAGCACCTCTTGTTCTGGAAAAATAGCACTGAACATAGGTATTCTCTTCAGTGCAAAAATTATTGTAGATACCTTGTGCTTGTGTAACACATTTAATGAAGTACTTTAGAATTTCAGCTTACAGTCACTTGCTTCTACATTTTTAAATGTAAAATATTATTATTAAAAGCAGGGCTTTTTTCAGTTGGAACTAACTGGAACTCAGTTCCAGCACCTCTCAGGTGGGCGCCATTGCCATTATAAGAGAACAAGGGAGGTGTTCATGGTGAGTTCCGGCCCCTCTTTTTCTAGGAAAATAGCACTGATTACAAGTAACTAGGAATGGAACTCTCAGCAGGGAAGCATTCTGAAAGCAAAGATATGGGCTTGTATTTTATTTGCAAACAATTATTCAACAATTTTCAATTACGTAGTTTCTAAATATGAGGTTTAGATTCTTAAGCTGCCCTGAGCCAAGTCAATAAGAAATGTGCTCTGTATGTGTAAGATGAATGGACTTGTGTGATGCCTATCACACTTCCATGCTTTCGGAGTTCTTAGTTTGGCTTCTTTATTGCATTGTTTAGAGATGACATCTCAGGGATTTCCTAGGACGTCGGCAGTTGCACGTAACCTACCCACAAGAGAATTAAATGACCTGCCAGATCCCTAGAAACAGAATAGTTCTTATTTATTGGGACATTTCTGAACAACTCAAGAGCATATAAAACTTGGCAGAAAAGTAGCCTGAGAGTACAAGGTGATACAAGAAAGTAGAACAATAGGTAGGAGAGGATTTTTGCATTGAAAGGTCTTGAATTACCCTTGCAAAGGTAACAAAATTAAGCGGTCCCCAGGGCCGCGATTGGTTTAGTAAGCCAATATACATTTGGGGTGATTTGCTAGAGTTTGGCATTGTTGGCAACCAGTAGCTAAAATACACTTGGCAAATGTACACACAGTTTTAACATGGATTTTTAAAAATTTTAACAACTTAATACATTATATTCCTAATTCCCAGTGATACGCTATTTTACATTTATAAGTGCCTGCCAGTGAAAAGTTCTCTCTTCATAATTGCCCTATCAGTAGATCAGAAAGCATAGTTCCATCAATATGGTTAAAAAAAGTATTTTATTTAGTATTATTTTTATAATATGTGTTATCAAACATACTACCTACAGACAAATATTAAATGCATCAAAATGTGTAAAATATTAAACACATGGGAAATGAAGCCATAGATATTGATCCAGTAAGTTACAATCTTTATCAATCTTGGAAGCTAATAATTATTACATTTAGAATATAATGATAGTTTAATTTACTTCAGATTTTATCCCCTCTATGTCTCATTCCATTCTGAAAACAGTACAAGGCAAACAGAAAAGACAACAAAGGACACATCTGCCAGGTTCCTCTGCCCAACACCAGACTTTATTCACGATGCTCACCAAAACCCTTCTCTTTGGGATTTTATATATTAACTTTAACCATTTTGTAAAATTCGGGCCTAGTCCAAACTTTTCCACTCACTTTACAAAGGAGGTCCATTTAGTTTGAATGTATGCATTTCCTGCATTAATAAAATATAATGCAGTTGGTGTTCCCCTGATCTTATTGTTTTATTTATTGCTTGGATAATGTCCAACAATCTTCTCTATTTAATAAATCCCATCTGATCCATACCAATATGTCTAGGTAATATTTAATTCAATCTCTATAGAAAAATTTCTACCAGTATCTTACAATTTTGGTTCAATAGTGAAATAGGTCTGTATGACTACCTTCCAGGGATGTTTGCCTTCTCCTGTATTACTACAATTTTTGCTTTGGCACATGTGTTTTTAAAAACCCTAGTTTTCCCTAATGTACTCCTCATACATTATTGATGTTCAGGTATGTTTATTTTTTAGAACTCTGTTTTTAAACCATCTTAATTCTGGCATGTTTTGCTTTATAAATATCTGAATTTCATGCAAATACTATTGTGGTGTTATAGGGGTTTTCAGTAACTCTTTTTTCGTGTTGGGTAACCCATGGGAAATACACTTTGTTTAGAAATGTCTCCATTTCTATGAGACTTATATCATAGTACGCGGGTGGCACTGTGGGTTAAAGCCTCAGCGCCTAGGACTTGCCGATCGAAAGGTTGGCGGTTCGAATCCCCGCGGCGGGGTGCGCTCCCGTCGTTCGGTCCCAGCGCCTGCCAACCTAGCAGTTCGAAAGCACCTTCGGGTGCAAGTAGATAAATAGGGACCGCTTACCAGCGGGAAGCTAAACAGCGTTCCGTGTGCTGCGCTGGCTCGCCAGATGCAGCTTGTCACGCTGGCCACGTGACCCGGAAGTGTCTGTGGACAGCGCTAGCTCCCGGCCTATAGAGTGAGATGAGCACACAACCCTAGAGTCTGGCAAGACTGGCCCGTACGGGCAGGGGTACCTTTACCTTTACCTAACCCATGGGAAATACACTTTGTTTAGAAAAGTCTCCATTTCTATGAGACTTATATCAACTGAAATAATATGAAGAACTGTGCTGATATGCTAATAGGGTACATGGCGCCTTACAGAGTTATGTGGTAGACACAGGCATGTAGGGGCACTGTTAAAGTGGTAGAAAGGCTTCAGGAACAGGACTATTATACAAATTTGCACAAAATTTCAGATGCTGAATTACATGTAGAAATTTAGGCTGACTTTCTGGTGGAAAGCCTATCTGTAAGAGAGAGAGAAAAGGAGGAAAGAGGCAGGAGAGCAAAGTCCCAGCACAAAAGATCTCATGCTCTGACCCCCTGGGACCACCCCCTAACAACACTGCTGTGGACATATCTTCAATCCAAAGAAACTTACAGTGTAAAATAGTTAAGAGGTGGAAGGAAAAGGAAGAAGAAAAGTATGCTTCACTTACATTACAGTTTGGAATGAGAATTAAGAAATACAGACCCTCCAAATGTCCCTATTTTCCAGGGACAGTCCTGGACTTAAAGAAGTCGTCCCGGTTTCTGATTTGGTCTCAGGCCATCCCTATTATTATTATTATTATTATTATTATTATTATTATTATTGAATAGGGTGTCCCTATTTTCATCAGAGAAATGTTGGAGGGTATGGAAATAAAGGTGGGTTTGAGGTGGCGCTGTGGGTTAAACCACAGAGCCTAGGACTTGCCGATCAGAAGGTCGGCAGTTCGAATCCAGATAAGACAAATAAGTTTCCTAGACTGGATGGATGGGAGATTGCCTGCTCTTGAGGAGTTTGCACTCCCTTTAAAGGAGCAGGTACATAGCTTGGGAGGGACGCGGGTGGCGCTGTGGTATGAACCTCTGAGCCTTGGGCTTGCCAATCGGAAGGTCAGTGGTTCAAATCCCCGTGATGGGGTGAGCTCCCGTTGCTCGGTCCCAGCTCCTGCCAACCTAGCAGTTCGAAAGCATGAAGTCAAGTAGATGAATAGGTACTGCTTCGGTGGGAAGGTAAATGGCGTTTCCGTGCGCTGCTCTGGTTCGCCAGAAGCGGCTTAGTCATGCTGGCCCCATGACCTGGAAGCTGTATGCTGGCTCCCTCGGCCAATAAAGCAAGATGAGTGCCGCAACCCCAGAGTCCTGTAACCATTTAGTGCTTTTAGATTGTGAATGAATTACTGACTGACATTTAGGAAAGCAGAGCTAGCCAATGAGACAAAGACTATAATGAAACATGTATAAATAACTATTGATGTTTTTAAAAGACTTTTCTGCTGCTCTTCCTGGGAGAAGAAGTTTTTACTGCCTCCGTATAAAACAATCCAGGTATACAGGATTTTAGTGTAGCTGTGAGTGCATAGCAGATGATCTCTCTTACTCATGTCATTACATGCAAGAATGTGATTGTCTTCTAAACTTTAATTTTTTTTAAAAAATCACTCTGTTAATGCCAATGCAGATAGTCAATCATTATTAAAGCCATGTTGTAAGAGGCAGGATTGTGTCTGAGAGATTGTGAGCTACATCAGCCCTGCAAAGTAACTCAGGGTTGTTATATCCATTTGCTGAAGGGAGAGGAGGTAATGGTTGATGTTTTATTGTGCTTTTATTTTTGTTGAAAGCCACCCAGAGTGGCTGGGGTAACCCAGTCAGATAGGTGGGGTACACATAATAAAATAATTGTTGTTGTTGTGTGTGATAATCCTGAACTGTGATTCAGGGTCATTAACCTGGTGGGATTGTCGTTGAATTGTGAAATGCAGTGGAGAGGGGATTGTGAAGTTTTTTGCAGCTCTAAATGACTTTGTCATGATTGCAGTATACTACCTCCAGGATTAGACAGAACATGTTTCTGAATTCCAGTTGGGCAAGGGGTCAGGTAGTTAGCTGCACTTCTTCAAACAGTTTGTCCACATCCTCAAGCCTCAAAGATTAAAACTGATACAGTACAGATGGAACTAACTGTGTTCTGGATGCCTCCATTGGAATTGCTCCGATAAGACTTAGTGTGGCATGCAAACCAGGAAAGAGTCTTTATAGCATTTTGACCTCCTATATGCTTGGCTGAGATTCAACCCCAGCACTTCTGAACAATATATCCAGAAAGTGTTCTGGGTGGTCATTAGAAATGCTGGGAGGTTTTGGTTGTCCATGTGAAAACTTCACCTTTTTCAATGTGACATAATCTGTTCTAGCAGTGGGGGCAGGCTGTTTGTGTTGTCCAGAAAGGCCTAGGAAAAGTCTGCATGAATGCTTAGTGCATTGAAAAAGTACCTGTAGATCTATTCACATGTGCAATGTTGTGGTTCCAGGAGCTGGGCAAGATAACTATTCTGCTTTGTTTTTCTATGAAAATCTATAACTACTTACCGGCACTGTTATTGTGTGTTATTAGTTATTTTCTAGCTATGGCATCTTATAGTTCAATAGCTTCTGGTGTTTTATATTATACTAGTTTTCATCCTGGCTGCCATTGGGAAATCTCTTTATCCCCCCCCCCCCCACTCCAAAGTTAAATTGTGTGAAGAGAGAACTTTCACACACCTGAATTTTGAGATGTGTGATGGATGTAATGGTGTCTCCTTTTCAGACTTTTCTAGCAATTAGAGTGCCTTAGACTAGATATATACAAAAATGTTAGCTGTCTTTCTAAGGAAGTATTTTAACAACTTTGATACCTCTGTTCATAAGCCAAGCCCAAACTTGGAATATACTCTACCAGGTATCTTTCCAGATTATCTGATAACAAACTATTACATTTAGTTTGGAAAATTAACCTATAATCAATTAACTATATTCTATATGCACAGAATTATACAGAAACCTTGTCTTGAACATTTTACTTTTTAAGTCTGCCATCTTGAGTGGGTGGTATTTTTGTTCCTGAATCACTTGAGTGCTTTCATAAATATCTCTCCTTGTTTTTCCACTGATGATTGTTAGTATGTGATTTCTGTGAAGTTCTGCTACTAAAATAGTTCTTGTTTACCTGACATTGCAATAACATGGTTGTTGAACATTTGTTCCAGGATGTCTATATTACAGTAAAGAAAGAGAATATCAAATACTGATCATTAGAGTCAAAATGATAGAAGTGTGCCATTCCATAGAAAATTGTTTCAAAATCTTTTTGGATTTATCTAATGTAAATAAATGCAATAAATTGAAGAAACTATTTGGAAACATCAGTGATACTACATTGTCTATTATTCACTGTTTCTCAGTTTGGTCGTCATATAGTCTCTTGGTTGATACAATAGCTGGGTGAAATGGTTTCTTTTATCTCTGTTTTTCTCAAATGACTGTAGAAAAATAACAAATGTTTGATACCATTTTTTGTTTTGCACATCAGCATTTACCAATATTATTTACAATTTTGTAATACAGAAACTCATAGTTCAGCTAACATTAATTAGCCGCACAAATAAATGTAAGGGAAGATATGGTGTTTGTTAACTACTCTTAAGTTTCAAGCTTTTTAAAATTTCTGTGCATTCAGAATCTATCAACAAAAATGCGCTGTTAGTTTACCCGTAATACATTTGTGAAGCACTCAAGTAATCATCTAATTTTGAAACGTATACACACTTCATTTTCACTCTACAGCATTTGCATTGGATACTTTGGCTATCTTTTCTCTACAGTTTTAAATGTGTGGGAACATTAGATGAGGATCTTTTTTATATTTAAATGAGTGAGCTTTCTGTCTAGCAAGTGTCTCATTGTCGCAATGTCACTACATCTCAAGATTTGACCTTTTGCACCATATGGATTCATGATAGTCCACATAGTTTTACAGACCAGATTGCTTTTGTCCCCCCGCTAGAGGGTATCAAAGCCTTTTGGACAGGAATTTTCAAGTACTGATAGATTTGAAAAAAACAAAACTAATTTTTTGCATATTCTTCGCACCGCCAGATGTCGCAAAGGCTTCATTGATGAAATGTTTTTTATCCAAAATGTGGCACTACTGGTATTGTGTTTGAGAGGGCATGACAGGTCACTAGATTGTCCTTCAAACGTTTGATTTACACATTCACGAATAGGTCAAGTTGAGAAGATAACCACATGTCTGACATGGATGTTACTACCATTTAGACAACTGGTGCAGTTACGTTAGTCAGTAGAATGCCTATTACTCTGAAACTATAATTTAGTTTCCCTCTTCTTCTTTTAAAAAAATGGCTACTAATATTATTCAGCTAAAAGGGTATATCTTTTGAAATTAGATATTTTATAGATTCATGTTAAGAGTTTTTTCCTCCCCTAGCTACTATTGGCTAAAATGTATAGGCCACATTTTTTTTAATTTTTATTTTTTTAATCTGTCTGAGATGTATTGCAGAATAAATTTCAGGTCTGTGTTACTGTGTATGCATAAATTGACAGTTCAACAAGTAAAAATTGGGAACATGAATTTTATTGATTTTTTTATTGAAATGGAATGAGAATGATAGTGGATAAAGTGATCTTCCTTATTGAAACAAAATGTGGTGTTTTTCAACATGTCTCCATAAGGAATGCAAGGCCTGTCAAAAAACTGAGCAACACATTATATCTCTTAAAAGGTGAATTAACATAAGTATGTCACTTAGTTTATGGATCAAATTTCACCCTTGTCAGTTTTATTCAGAATATCATAAACTTTATATTGTAAAAATAGTGTTATTATATTATGTTTTTAGAAAGGATATTCACTGAAATTTATTGCAATTAAAAATATATTTACCTGAACAGTGTCAGTTCAGCAAATTGTCCAAAATTTGTATTCATATACAGAACTTTGTTGAACTCCAGGTACTTTTAAGTACTTAAAATAAATGATCAAATAAGTGATTTCCCTGTGTTTTTGTTTAATGTGCTTTGCCTGTGTATGTAGCAGCTGTCAAGATAAACTTGACATGTGCATCACTTTTAAGTCAGTTATGATTCCCCCCAAATAAGCTGAGCTTTATTCTTACTAGTCTTGTTTTTGTATGTATAATATGCTAATTGTGCAAATAGTTAATATTAATTTACTGAAGCTTCATCACAATGTATTTGATATTGCCACATTAAAATCAATGGATGGTTTGTTGTTGAATTCACAGCAGCAATGTTGTATCCTAAATTTTATTAACCAAAATTGGTTGATAGTTGACAATTTATCTACATTTATTTTAATTTTACTCAGGACTTATGTCTCCTAGTGCATTTTACAGGGTGAAACCATATTTATCTATATATATCTATATAATTATTTGTATTGTTTTTTATGGTGTTTTTATTGTTGTACACTGCTCTGATACCTTTTGATATGGTGCTATAGAAATACTTTTATACATAAATATTATATAGTCACATTTAAGATTGCATAAGCTATAATTGTCTGTCCAGTCAAACAAAGTGGAGTTATGCCATTTGCATATCTCTGGGTGTACACGTGTGCACATATTACATGGTCATCCTTATCCATAGATAGGGATAACTAGATGGGGATAACTATAGATAGATAACTAGATGATAGAAAACTAGATGATCATACTGACCCACTAACTCGCTTACGGTACTTTAATAGCACTGGTATTGTTTTCATTTATATTGAAAATACTAAGTGGCGTGCAACATAGTCATGAAAGCACAAATACAACAACCAATTTATAAAAGCAATAACAAAGAACATAATGCATGTATATTCTGCAGCATGTGTGAGAAATGTGGTGATTATTGACATTTACCAGTAATTATCAAGATTTGAATAAACTCAGAGAGAAATATCAGAAAATTTAGCATTATATTTAAAGCTGAGTACTTTCAATAAAAAGTACTCATTTTTGTAATGTTATCTCATTTAAGTGATTTCCTAGTAAAAGTTGTTTTTCTTATTCTTAGTATAAATATAAAAAGCAAGGGTTGTGACTTAAATGTTTCTGACATTTCTTGCTGAGCCACTTAAGGAATTAAGAGTCAGTGTCAGCATTCACTCCCATTTCTGACATCTACCATGTTATATTCATACATAATGTTGATGTGCACAGCATTAGATGCGCTTTGATATACATAGTGCCAAAATATGTACAGGCATTCAGAAGTTTTATGTGCATGTAGGAGCAACACTAAATACTAAAAAGAGGCAAACAAAATATTTCTTAATAGCAGATATCTGAATGTGTGGTTATAATTTTATTTTATTTTTTATCACCGTGGCTCTAATCCAGAGGCATCTGGTGGTGGAAGGGGTAGTGGCGATTTTTGCTGCTTCTCCCTACAGTTTCCCATATTGTTCCAAAGCATCCTCCAACCCTCAAGAACATATTTTCTTAGATGGGTGGGTGGCTTCCAGGGGAAAGAAATACCCTTCTGCCAACAGGACTCTCCACTGGATGGGAGACTGTCACTAGCGATTTAAATTAACAGGTTCAGTTACTTTACTTTACTTACTTTATTTCCCCCTATATATTAAATAGGTTGTTGATGAGTGTCACTTAACATCCATAATACCTGAATGTTTATATATAGATTAATTCTTCTGTATTTTGGTACAAGGATTTTTGACTGCTTGATTTAACTATCATGTTGCTATTGCATATAAACAGATGAGCATTGAATTTATTTAACTATCCATGGTGTATGATCTCTCATTCTAAATGATTATGGTGTTGAAATGGTTAGAATATATGTATAGTTTATAATGTATATTTGAAACATTATTCCATATGATATAGACCATGGTAACCACAAAAGTGAAAGTTAGCAACTTTAAAAATGTGCACAAACTTTTTCTCAGCTTTGCATAATTTTACAGTGGGTTGGGGGGGGGTTTCAAAACCTTATTTTGTTTTAAACTAAACATTGTACAGGATCATACAAAATGTTGCACTTTTGGATACATTCAACATAATGTTACAGTTGATTGTGTATTGCATTATTTTGAAGCACATTAATCAAGAAGATATTGTGTAATCTGGAAAATATTTATCTGAATTATCTGAATTTAATTAAGACACTCTAACTGTATTAGAATGGGTTTGGTGGAAATTAGAATTTCACATAATGAAAGCCTTAGTACGGTAACAACATATAACCATAAGCACACCTTCATGGAAGTAAGTCCCATTGAACTCAGTGGGACCTAGGTCTGAGCATAGGAGTGAGCTATAAATATTGTGTGATCACTTAGCTAAAAGGTGGATTTAAAATTAATAAGAATGAATCTTTGATTTCTAAAAAGCTATTCTAGTTTTTGTTTTTGTTTTAAAAATGTATCCCCTTTATCTCACAGAAGGGCACATTGCATATTTGGTTATTTGGTTCTATAATATTGTTACCTTGCTTGAAACACATGGTCTCCCTTGATATACGGGGGGGGGGGGGGACTGAATCCATTTCAATAAATTAATAGGGATGAGAATCCCAGTCCATCCTTCTTTTCAGAGGTTCGCATACATTGTAATGAAATGCATTAGGAGTTTTCTTCACTTGAAATCCAAATGAGACCCATTTTGGCTCACACCCTTGACAGTCTCTTTTATAAGCACTGCTGTCTCCTGTTCATGTGTGGGCTTAGTAAAAAGGCTTCCTTTGTAAGATGCACAGAGACAATATAATGCCACGAAAAACGAAGGTGTCAAAACACAAAGTTAGAGGCAATCTAATCAATGCCTCCTGGTTTTGCCTTTGAAAGCTCTCTTCATTAAAACTCTTTAATTGTGAGGCTTATCTGGAGGTAGAGCTGTTACTTAATATTTTCCAGTGTCATTCTTCGGACAGTCATTTGTACCTTTTAAATGTATTTTCAATATTCATTGTTTAGTAAATTGGATGTCTTATTAGCATGGTAGTAGTAGAATGACTTTCATTAGAATTATTTGAGGTAATGAGATACAAACATATGGTATTTATCCCCTCCCTCTGACAAAAAAAGTTGAAGAGCTTTTAGACTACACTAGGATAAAAACAGTGAGAAAAAACATTTTTAATGGATATGCATTTTTAAAAAATTTTCATTTATGTTTCCAATCAACTTGTGATCCCATCAATAATGGTGTAATTAAATATGCCAAAGGACATAACTTACAATATATCTAAATATAAATAACTGCAATTGAGCTATACATCTTCCATTGTATAGTTTGTTTTAAAACAGTACATTGTGTGCTGTTAATATTATGTAAGTAAATATTCTTCCAAATTAGTCTTTCATCACACTTGTGTTTAATAATAATATTATTATTTGCAGAATCTGCTTTACAATTTTTCAGAAAAAAGTGTTAAATCCCTGTTGCTTTATTGCATTACAATTAGGAATACTAAATAATTATAAAATAGGTGGAAATGCCATACAAAGCAGAGTGGATTTTTTTGTGTAGGCATAATTTAAAAGGAACAGATTCATGCAACTTTGACCTGATTTTTCAGTGCCTAGTATGGCGAGTACAGCTGCTCTAGCTTAGTAATTATTTGTGATAGGTTGTTTTTGAGTCCCATATGTATAAAAGCTCCAGGCCCAACTATCTCATTTGTTGGCACACAAACAGATTCTTCCAGGTGCTGAATATTAAATTTTAATATATTATTTAAATATTAAGAGAATTATAGTTTCAGTAATTGTATTGCTACAGCTGTACTACAAAATATGGCCGTTATCAGCTAGGAAGGGTGCATTGGTTCAAAATACTTCATAGAAGTAAATATTTGAATTATTATAATGGATAATGCTTCATGTAAATTAAATTAATATACTATACAGTTATTTCAACACATAACCTGTATAAAAATAATATTGTATATGTTTATAATAAGATTAGAAGTACTGAATTCATAGTATTTTCATTTTCTTTTGTGCAAAAGACCAGTCTGAGACTTGCATATATTAGTATATTCTGACTCAGGGTGAATTTGTACGTTAAATTATAGCATTTATAACAGCAAATTGCTATGCATATATTGTATTGTGTAAGCTTTAGAGGCTTCCCTGCACCTACAAACATAGGTCCAAGTGCATAATACACTGGGTTTCCAACTTTAAATTTCAGGAATACTAGGGCAGGGGAAAACACTTGATGTGTGTCAACATTCTTGGTATGAAGTCAGGAAGGAACCTGGTGGATCTTTAGTAGAACCTAGTAGAAATTGGTGGATCAGCTAAAGTGTATAGGGTAATGGACTGAGTTGGTGGGTCCAACACTGCTGTTAATATCAAAAAAGTTTTGTTAGGTCAACTTTGAAGTAGTATTTAATATCTGACTTTCCAGATATTGATACTAACTACCTCCTAGAACACATTTTTTACTGTAATCATGGGTGGATGGCAACCCTAATAACACATTAAACGAGTCTGCTTCTGCTTTTTTCATTCTCACCCATGCAATTAATAGAATCTTAGAATTGTAGAGTTTGAAGTGACCCCGAGGGTCATGTAGTCCAACTCCCTGTGATACAGGAATCTCAACAGTTCTGAAATCTGAAGTAGCTATCCTCACTGACATGTAACCATAGGCTGGGCATTACTTACATTTAAACTTCAAAATATGTGAGACATACCTAGCAAGGATGGATAGATAGATAGATAGATAGATAGATAGATAGATAGATAGATAGATGGATGGATGGATGGATGGTGGTAAGGCTGTGGATGATGTGGCTACTTGGATTTCAAGGTGGGAGAAATTCCATTTTAAAAGGCAAGGGGAAATGCAATTCTGAAAGAATATGTGTTGGACCCAGACCCAGAAATTCACTCATGGGAAGTCTGGATCCAGTTCAATATCAACAGTTTTCCAGAAGTGTAACAAGCACATTTGTAGTTTTTATCTCTCCAGTTCTCCAAAAGACAAATGCTAGTCCACTTATTGGGGACTGAATATATGCAGGCTTCTATAGGCTCCTTGCATAATCGTAATATGGAATGAGGAGGGGACAACAGCATATGGTTGCACCTTGTTTTCAGAATATTATTTCAAAAGGTTATAAGCAAAAGTCATTCCCCAATGAACCTATCAACTTGATTTCTAAAATAATTTACTCAAAAAATAAGCTAGCTTTGTTAATAAGGCAGTGCCCCATATTTTGTAACCCCTCTGAAACAAACTCCCTAGAGCATAAGACTCTTAATCTCAAGGTTGTGGGTTCGAGCCCCATGTTAGACAAAAAGATGCCTGCATTGCAAGGGGTTGGACTAGATGACCTTTGTGGTACCTGTCAACTCAACAATTCTATGAAATAGGTATGATGAGTCTAGTTGGCATATTATTAAATACTCAAGACCAGTCCTCCTTTGAATCTTTCTGTTAAAATCTCTATCCTTTTTCTTTTTAAAAGGAAAAGGTAGGTCTTCACTATCCATCAACAATATATACATTTTACTTATATGATTATGCAAAGAACCTATTATTAATAATTCAAAAATTGCTTTTGTACATAAATGAAAGTATTTTACCATAAGTTATGTAATAATATGCTTATGTTGAAAACACTGAAAAATAGGAGGTCTGACTCTGAACTCCTACTTCCGCATGCAAAATTATGTAATTATTCCCAATTTATTGGTGAAAGCATGCACTGTGGCTTAACAGTTTCAAATTCTTTGTAAAAATCGTAACCCACTTTTAAATCACTCTTACATCCCAGCATGTAGCCTTTATATGTAATGAGATTTTGGAGTCATCCTTGAGTTGTATGGAATCACTCGTAATGCATAATACCTCAAAGGTGAACTATGATTTATGCACATAAAAAGCCTATGTGAGTAGGCCCTGCTGCTGCTCAATTCACACCTTGTGGAATGAAATCCAGCTGTGATATCCTTTTGCTTGGTATCCAAATGCATCTTGCCCAATGCCTAAGTCCACTTGTGCAATGGACTTCTGTCCAAACATACTGAACGTGCACTTTCTCCTCCTGCGGCTGTCTAACCCCCCGCCCCATCTGCTCTGGAAGCTTGAGGCAGAATTGGTAGGAGCAGGGCCTGCAGGGAGATAGAGAAGAAAGGGAAGTCCTGTTGTTTCTGATGATAATGTTGGCTCTCACCCACTATTTTTAAGCATTGATTTTGTGTAATCTGCAGTTCACAATGGAGAGTTTGCATTCTTGAAGTTTCGCCTGCTTTATGTACATTCTACATTCTAGGTAACTGATAATTTCATTAGAACTTAGTTTGGATAGATCTAAAGGAAAATAGATAGACAGACAGACAGACAGACAGACAGACAGACAGACAGATAGAAGTGCAATTCAGCATGCTATGTTTGAGTTTCTACAACAATTCTGAAAATGCTTTTAATATAGACAATGTGTGATTAGAATGGCTCAAGACTGAAGGGACTGAAACAATAACACCAATAGAGACATGAAGGTAAACTCTTGTTTCTCTTGAAACAAGTTAGCTGGAGCTCAAACAAATGAAAACAATGGCTAAAGATGGGCTTAGTGAGTTTTAGACACATAAGAAAAGCCCTATTTGATCAGGCCAATGGCCTAGCATCCTGTTCCCCCATAGTGGCCAGCCAGATGCCTGTGGGAAGCCCACAAGCAGGTCTTTGAGGTAATTGTCCTCATCTGCTGTGGTGGCATGGCAACTGGTTTTCAGATATTGGGAGAAGGAGCTCAGGGTAGGGTGGGGTAGGGTATGGAAAACTAGGGTTTGCATATGACAAGTTGAATCTGACATATATTGAATCCATTTTGGGCCATTCAAGGGCCTGGTGCTATAGATTAGGGAGGTAGGAAATATGTTGTATAACTGTAAACCAGAATTGTTTTGGGGGAAAACTGAGGTATTTTTATATAGCCAAATAACTTCAGTTTCTAATAATTCCTGCCCTTTAACTATGTTTGAAGCAGAATGAAATATTACTTGTTTACACTCATGCAAACCAAACATCCAAAAAACCAAAGTGCTGCACCAACAAGCACAAAACAATCCATCTGCAGTGCCACAAATCCAACTCAATGGTGTAATGTTGGAAAGTGTTGATCACTTCTCCTACCTGGTCAGTTATCTTTCCACAATGGCTGCCACTGATGCAGCTTTCTCCCATTTGAAGTGCAGAGTGTTTGAAGACATTTGCAGGGAAACCAAAATGCTTAATTAAAAAGCTATTGTACTACCAACTGTATTGTATGCTTGTGAAACATGAATTACTTATAAACGCCATCTTCAATTCCATGAAAGATTCCATCAACGGTGTCTCCAAAAAAAAATTACATATCACTTGGGAAGACAGGCAAACTAATGCCAGCATATGGCAGAAGAAAAGATCACCAGTGTCAAGATCACCAGTGTCTTAAAAATCAACTTTGGTGGACTGGTCATGTTGTTCAGATGCCTGATTATCTTATCGTCTTCGAAAGCAACTACTTTATTCAGAACTTAAAAATGGAAAGCGTAATGCTGATGGTCAACAAAAGAGGTTTAAAGACTCAAGGCAAATTTTAAAAAATGTAGTCTAAACACCTACAATTGGGAAACACTGGCCTTCGAGCTGTCCATTTGGAGAACAACTTTTACCAAAAGTGTCATGGACTTTGAAGATGCTTGAACTCTGGATGAAGGGGAAAACGTTTGGCAAACCCTCACCATGATCAACTCCCACCCAGAAACCTATGTCCCCACTGTGGAAGAACGTGTGGTTCCAGAATTGGCCTCCACAGTCACTTACAGATTCACTGTTAAGACCATGTTCATGGAAGACAATCTTTCTCGGCTACGACTGCCAAAGAAGACATCAAAATTCATGTTTACATTTTAAATATCCTATCACAATAGTTGCTTAACAATGCAAAGATTTCAACTAGCAAATGGTAGTCATGACTAAGACCTTTTTGAAAGCAATTGGAACTTTTAAGCATTTAATTGTATGCTTTCTTTTCATTGCGTCTTTGACATGATTAATTTTGCCTACTGGATGCAAATTGTATAGATATATATTATGAACAATAAGAACTGAAAGATATATCATATCCTGAAAGATATTAATTTCCTACACCTTAATCCCAAAAGCATTTAATTGGAAGTAAGGACAGTTTACACAGTATTCCTGAAAGAGTCTTCGTATGCACAGAAGCCTATGACTGTACTAGCTACTGGTTCTGATGGGTGATACTTTCAGTAACTCATCTTCTGGTAGCATGAGGAGTCTTCTAACACACAGTGCTTGTTCCTCTCTAGTGCTGTAGGACTGAATGGTTTTCTTGACTAGTCACCAAGGCCATTGCATTTTTTTAACACAAAAAGCATAAAATAGCAGCTTACAGGGGAATCAAAGTTTAAGCAGGCCACTTACATCATAGATGTTGATTTATTAAAACAACAAAATTAAAGGAATTAAACAAGGTGGTCATATTCACCAATCACATTTTGATTTACATAATTTCCCCTTACCCTTGCAGCTGTAGAACAAATTTAGTGACAGCCCTTGCAGTATATTTTTGTTCATTTTTAAATAAAATAACCATTCAACATGCCAATAGGTTTGTCCATAATTAGCCAAATGGTGCTGTAAGAAGAATCCCCATGGTGTTGGAGAGTGAGTGGGCAGTTGGGTAGGGGGAACATAGTGGTGTTAGACTGAGACTATTCATTTGATTGTAGCATCTGTCGAACAATATCTGCTACAACCAGCTCAAAGCAATTGACCTGTGGTATCAGTGAGATTTAAAGCAGTAATACTTTGGATCACAGCCCGATTCTCCAGTCCTAAATATCTAAGTTGGTAAATCTACTATCATGTTACTATGATATAACAATGCCTGCAACTTATTACATTTTGCTGTGTTCCGATGTAGTATGTTCCATTGCAAATACTTTGTGGTAAGAGCAAGTTTTAAAGCTTTCACACAGATTGCTCTTGCTACAGGGCTGCCACCAAAACCAGCATGCCTTTGGTGTATTCTCCACCCTGCATCCTGTAACATTTACATGCTGTTGCTATGTGCTATGCAGCCATCATGAAGTTTCTCTGCCGCTTCTAGTGGCTGCCAGAGAAGTGGCATTGATAGTGATGATGCTCAATACATGATAGCTTGCTCAGCTTGGTGAGAGCTCATAAACATTACAATCCATTGCAAATGTAGATGCTGAGATGGTGGTGTTTTTACTTTAGCAATATCACTATAACAAGTGTAACATATGCTCTTGGTATTTGATCCACCCTCTGTATTTTGAAGAATGAGGTAGTAAGCTGAAGTGGGAATTTCTGGACTGTACCGCCTCAGATTACAGTTGGATGGTCAGCTTTTTGAATGCTCCCCTACTTTAAAAAGCTCTGTACATGTAGGGCTGTACTAAACCTTCCCCTTAAGATGCTTGTTTTCTACATGTAGGTTGTTGTTGTTTTTTAATGGGAAAGCATATAAAGTATTTTAATTTATTCAAATAGAAAATTGTTCTGTGCAAGACAGAAAGAGTTTGGGAAGGAGCACTATTGCACTAGGCCCTGAAGAAGGGCAAAACACAGAGGCATCAGTGTATGAATGAATGAATGAATGAATGAATGAATGATATGTCTGTAGATGGCAGCATGGGGATTTTGATCAATGGGCTATTGCTTGCATTGTCCCCGGCTTGCCCCTTTTGGCTGCACTCAACCACCCACATACCTTTGGTTTGTAGTGGAGAAGTAGTTGGTTGTGACAATGCCAGGTAGGATTCCTTCCTCTCCGTCCCACTCAGTCTACCAGATGGGAGATGGGTTTTTCACCTATACTGCACTGTTTATATTTGACCTAGAATGGCAGTTAGTGCAAGGAAGTGCCTGTTAAGAAGGATACAACATGAGACTCTTCACCAAAGTAGCAGGTACAGTGGTACCTCGGGTTAAGAACTTAATTCGTTCTGGAGGTCCATTCTTAACCTGAAACTGTTCTTAACCTGAAGTACCACTTTAGCTAATGGGGCCTCCCGTTGCTGCCGTGCCGCCACCGTGCGATTTCTGTTCTCATCCTGAAGCAAAGTTCTTAACTCGAGGTACTACTTTTGGGTTAGCGGAGTCTGTAACCATAGTCAAATGGAAATGCCAATTGTGTGACTGGTTGGGAAGATGGCAGGCAGCTGACTCAGGGTCTGTTCAAGCTCATCCTTACATAAATCAGTAATGGCCTTAAGGTGGGTCCTGCATCATTATACAGTTTTACACAGTCACAGAATTGATCTCTATTATATTTACAGTTGTAATAAAGAAGGGGCCTCAGTTAACTCAATGAGTGTCTCGTACAGTTCATGCTGAAATAGGGGATCACATTCATAGTTGTAAGAATAACAGCTTTGTTGCCCAAACCATTATTTGTAGAGTTAATATTTGTAAACTATTAAATAGGTTTTTATGCATTTATTTTTTATGTCTTTTCCCAACAATATGGTTTTAAGGTGGGCTGCTAAATTTGGATGCGATTCAGTACCCAAAGAAACAGTTATGTTTATTAAATCTCTGGAAGGGACAGCTAACACATCAACACATTGCTTATCATTTTTGTTAAATCTACATAGTAGGTGAAACAATTTTTTGTTCTAATTTAGTAGAAAATACATCATGAGCATAATGTCTGCAATAATTAAAAGTGTTGTGAGACTAGTAAATTATGGGATTCAAAACATTTGTTAATACAGTTCCAGAAAACATAGCAATTTTACAAGAACCAACATATTTTCTTGTCATTATGTTTCTATCTGAAAGTTTTTAGTACAGTTATCCTTTAGTGCAGATAAAAGTAGCAAGCTTAATTCTTGTGATTGTGTGGGGTTTGGGCCCATTATAACTTGAGAAATTAATTTAGGGTAAAAATACAAAGGATTGCAGAAAAGTCTTTTATTTCTTGCATTTGCTCTCTCCTGTATATCACATAATTTGTGAATAGTTTTTCAACTTTTTCACAATGTCCAGAGACTCTAAAATCTGTTCTGTGAATTCCACACACTCGCAACTTCAGGTCATCAAAGTTTTGAATGTTAACATTTCCTGTAATATTGAAAGTTCGACAAATTACCCTTAAGGGCCTCATTCACATGTAACACTAAACTTAGTGTGAGTGAGCAAGTTTGCTGGTGCACAGTTAGAAAATCATAGCCTTCTTGCTCTTTCACTGCTCCTATTGCACTACCAGGAATTAAGCCATAGTTTGGCTTAGGGTTAAGTGTGAATTAATATGTCTCAGTGTAAAATAATTACAGTACATGCTTAGGGTAGAGTTGGTCTTCTTTCAGGTGATCCTGCAGTCCAACTTACATCATCATGCCAGCTGGGGCTGATGGGAGGGCCACAATTTCCCCTCTCCTGCTTTAGACAGAAGAAACTCAGTTCCTCTGCTATGTATTGCCATATACATATGCCGCCATGATTAAGAGCTATTAATCTGTCAGTCCTTTCCGTGTCACTGGATGAGAGGCAATAAATTGAAGGTCAATCCAGATAAGACAGAGGCACTGCTAGTGGGTGGTTCCCTAGATGGGATGGATGGGAGACTGCCTGCTCTTGAGGAGTTTATACTCCCTTTAAAGGAGCAGGTACATAGCTTGGGAGAGACACGGGTGGTGCTGTGGTATAAACCTCTGAGCCTTGGGCTTGCTGATTGGAAGGTCAGCGGTTCGAATCCTGGCGATGGGGTGAGCTCTTGTTGCTTGGTCCCAGCTCCTGCCAACCTAGCAGTTCAAAAGCAGTTCAAAGTGCAAGTAGATAAATAGGTACCGCTCCGGCGGGAAGGTAAACAGCGTTTCCGTGCGCTGCTCTGGTTTGCCAGAAGCGGCTTAGTCATACTGTCCACATGACCCAGAAAAACTGTCTGCGGACAAACACTGGCTCCCTCGGCGAGATAAGCACCGCAACCCCAAAGTCGTTTGCGACTGGCCTTAACTGTCAGGGGTCCTTTACCTTTACCTTTTTTACATAACTTGGGAGTGCTCCTGGACCCATTGCTGTCGCTTGAAGCCCAGGTGGTCTTGGTGGAATGGAGTGCCTTCTGTCAGCTTCAGCTGATGGCCAGGCTATGCCCCTATCTGGACAGGGATAGCTTAACATTAGTGGCCTACGCTTTGGTAACATTTAGGTTAGATCACTGCAATGTGGTATACATTAGGCTGCCTCTGAAGATAGTTCCGAAACTTCAGCAGGTGCAAAATTCAACATACAGGTTACTCAGTGGGGCAAAACAAGTTGAAAATATAATGCCAATCCTGCCCCAACTACACTGGCTGCCAATTAGTTTCTGGAACCAATTCAAAGTGCTGGTGCTGACCTATTAAGCTTTATGTGGCTCAGGACCTCAGAGGACCACCTCTTCCCATACAAACATACCTACGGCCTACACTTGCCATCTGAGGCCCCCTCGACGAGAGATTTGGAGTTGAAGGACATGAGCCTTTTCTGTGGCGGCTCCCCATTTGTGGAATGCTTTCCCCAGATAGGCTTGCCTGGTGCCATCATTACATGCTGCAGGCAAAAACATAACGGCCTTTGACCGTTAAACAATCTATGGCTTTTTAAGTGGTGTGGGGGGACTGTTACTATGATTTCCACCCTGTGATTTTATTGTTTTTTTTAATTATGTTCTGGAAATTGTGTTTTCAATGTTGTAAACTGCCCTGGGATCTTTGGCTAAAGGGTGGCATGTCAATTGAAAAAATAATAATAATTGAAAAATAATAATAATATAGTATTTTAAAAGTAAAGAACCTCATTTTTAGGGGAAATTATAGTAGTTTGATTAATACCAGCCTTGTACTTCTAATTACAAATCATAAGCACCATTCACTTATAACAGTTAAGCTATTTTGTTTTTTAATTTTTTTGCATCCAGAATAATATCTTAGGAATTAAAATAGTAAAATAGATTTCAGAGGCCTACAAAATGTATGTTGAACATCCATCTTTTTTCATGCTCAGTAATTAAAAATGGCTGTGGACATTTTTTTTATCCTCTGAGATTTGCCAAATGCTATAGCTTTCAACATTTGTAGAATGATTTCTTCACCTGCTCAGTATGCTATTAACCAAATATAAGAATAGCTTGAGGATTTTAAGGGTGGGAAAGTTCATCTCTTGGCTTCTGGTTTTCAGCACACAAAAGTTTGTCACTCTATTAGTTTCTAAATTATAAGAACAAAAGTAATTAATAAGTCTTTTGTCATGGATAGCAAAGAAAAAAATCCTTTTAGTTTTTGTATGTCATCATGCCAGGCCTAGAAAATTAGCCTAATTTATTATTTAAAACACTGGTGGGATTCCTAATTGCATTCATCATTAGATATGACACGTTTAGACCGAAGAACCGTATCCAGTGAGAATTTTCCAGTTTGAATTTTGAAATAAAAATATTTTTCAAGAGATCCCTAGCTATTCCTTGTTACCATGACAACAGCCCTATTTGTCTGAGAGCTCAGTCCATGGCCAATGAGAGAGCAAGCAGCATCAACTAAACATACGAATACATCAAAGACAAATTCATATACTCAATCTGATCAGCTCAATTAATGTAAGAACAGAAGCTGAAGGGGGTTAAAAGAGGGCACCCATTCAGGATAGATGGAGCCCCTTTTAACAGAATACATACGCTGGCCTTTGGGGGGAGGAATTTAGCACACTGTCAAAAACATTATCAGAAAAGGAAAGTACTAGGCCTCCTACACCTAACAGATATGAAGCTGTCAGACAAAGAATAGCACTATTCATTAAATGACACTTATTTTCTCCCACTTTACAAGAATACAGCGAACAAAACAAGCAGGGGAGCAGCTGAGAAAGACACTTTTTTCTTTTCCTAGTGATGACAGACATGCAGCAATTATGGTGATAACTAAGGAATACTAAACAAGAAGCCAGACTCCGTTCTGTTTATCACCTCAAATTTTATGTTACCAAATTTGCATGCAACTCTTGTTTTCTTCTATTATTTATGCCTGGGACAAATTGGATCCCTTTGTTTTTAACACGGTGCTTTCAGTTTTAGTGAAGAGCTTCTCTCTAAACTCAACACATTCTCTCACTTCTCCTCCTAAATGGCCATATCAAGTTAGAAGTGCTTTTTGAAGTAAGACATTTTCAAAGCACAACAAAACTGTTGTTATCTGTTGGGGGCAGGGAGAGGAAAAAATAGTGTAATGTCATTTATTGTATAATACTTTGGTTACATGTAGTTCAAATGCGATATAGCGAAAGTCTTCTTAATTGCTGCCTTTTGGATACAGAAGAGAGTAATAATACATGTGGTAGCTTTTAATGGATTCGTTTTAGTTATTTTAGAAAGCAGCACACAATAGAAAGTGCCAACCTTGTACAGTTTCTAACAGGTGGAAGTAAAAGGGAGATCCCTCTGGGTTAGTAGGTTTAAGAATCTTATGTTTAAACCAAAATGATTTGATTTCTGACCCATTATCAAAAGTCTGCTACTTATATCTGCATGATCTTGGCCTGATTGATACCGACTTTGTAGCCATGTGTTCTATAATGTGCTGTCAGGAAAAGCTGACAGTTGCAATGAAAGAACAATAAATGCAGGACAGAAGTAATGTAAAGGTCCAGCCAGACTGTATGAAAACTGATAGCTGGGATATTGGCTCCTACGTAACCATGTATACCAGTGCCTTTGAGAATTTAGTTTGAGTGAATTAAAATGGTCTCCTGATACATGGAACAAGAGGGGGGGAATCTTCATTTAGAGAACCTGCAGAGTTTGCCAAAATACTGTACTAAGAGAGTAGAGCCAATACATAAAAAAGAAACAGCCTTTCTCAAAAAATATGGGCATGTCTGACACCTCAGAAAAACTGACACTTGAAAAATCAATAAACTTATAAGAATGCTATAAGCATATCTGAAGTATGTGTAAAAAAATTTGAGAAGCCTGTAATTTTAAGCACACTTACTTAGAAAACAATTGAAATCAATTTAATTTCTCAGTAAATATGAGTTGGATTCTTCCTGTGTTGTTTTTGGTTGCTGGTGGGGCAAGCAATCCTCTGGTCCTGTTATGCTAGCCACTGCTAAGCTGGTTTTAAACCAGCAGGGCTAGTTGTGATTCTGTAAGCATGAACAGCAATGTAAAAAATGCATTAAGACTAGTAAGGTGGAAAGTCAACATAGCAAGAACAGCCACTCCCATAGCATCCCTAACAACTCCTTTCCCATCCAACAACCACAGTGATGCTCCTAAGAATTTCGCCTCATTAGTCTTACATGAAAGACATCAGTGAACATGCTATGCTGGAATTAGGGGAGAAATTCAATTGGGTTCATATTTAAAGGCAAATTTATCAAATTCACACTTATCCTAATTTTACAAGCACTCTTCAATCAAACAATAATGACAAAAATGCATATGTTATGTTAAAGTGTGCATAAAAATTAATATATTTGTGAAAATTGCATACAGGTGTGCATTATGTTTGGATAAACTAATTGCAAAAATGTGTACATTAGTCAAAACTGCATATAAAATGTGTTTATTTGGATAAATTCAGACTAAAATGCTGAAGAATTTTCAGGAGAATTTTTTAAAAACTGAATTTAAGACTGGCAAAATGAGAAGCAGAACCAAAATTAACACGTTTTTTAATCCCTAGGTGAAATCGGGGGGGGGGGGGTGTCATAGAAACTACGCTTCTCCTACATACTGTGCCGAAGCATACTCCCAGAAATGAATTCACAATGCCATCCCCAGCTCAGGCTTCCATAATGTACTGGGAAGTAGGGCAGCAACTGCTAAATGCAAGCTGATGGGCTTCCTAAAATAGGCTTGAAGAATCCCTTGACATTCCAGACACAGCCAGAAGCAGTTGGCAAACAATCCTTTTGACAGAAACACAGCCAGGGCCAGACAGGAAAAGAAGTGCCTTTCCAATCACAACAACCAATCAACATCATGGTCCAGATGTTAGATGGTTTTTATGAAGAACTTACAGGCTACAGGCCCACAAGAGAAGGCTTTGAATCTTTCTGCAGTATTTATTTTTAAGATTTATTAGTTACCCTTCATCATGAAGTCCTAGGGCAGGTTATAACAAATAGGAAATACAGTTTTAAACAGATAAAAATCACAATGATTTTCAAAGACATAAAACTGTTCCAAAATGGAATACAGCAAATTCAGAAAAGGCAGTGGGTCACAAAAAAACTAAATACCTTAACTGTCAAAGGTCAGGGTAGAGAGGTGTGTCTTCAGCACATGGCAAAAACCATACCAGTGAAGATGTTGGATGCACCACTGTGAGGAGGGAGTTCTACAATTTAGGGGCTGCCACAGAGGAAGCCCTGTCTAAGTTGCCAGTCCTCACACTTCTGAGTGTGGAAGAAGGTTGGTAGGATTGAAGATGGTCTCTCAGATCTTTGGAGCCTATGTTCTACCGGTACCTGTGCCTACCTAGGCAATGCACACATTTCTGCACTCATTTGTACTGGATTTTGTGTGAGATCAACAAGCATTTTGCAAGGATGGGAACTTATGGATGGCACTTGCACATTCCAACAAAGAGGAAATGTGTCAGCAAAAAAGAAATGGGGACATAGATTTTCATAAAATTTGCATAGGCTTCTGCATGCAACCTGCATAGGCTAATTTAGAAGTATAGGTGCAAATTAGACATAGTTAATATAATTTAAATCAAAATACATATCTCACGATAGTGGGGGAGACTGTGGCTTGTGTGCAAACTGCTGATGGGCAACTTCAATGCCTACCCCTGTTTTCCCTTCTATTAACTGAACAGAACCAAACTGAGGACACCTTCAGACAGAGGACTGTGCTCTGTAAATTAGAATACTACATCAGTAAAGTCACAGTGTGCAACAGTGTAAGCTGTCTGGTTGCCCAGCAGAGAAGAGCAGTACAATAGAAAGTGGAATATATGGATGTGACTTCTACAATGGCAAGCCTTCTTTTTTTGTGTCTTGCTGGCACACAACCATGGTAGAATTTTTGTAGGTGATACCTTAAACCAAATGTTGTTGGTCTACACCTCTCGCCATCCATGACCATTCTCAAAGCTGGCTGGGGATGACTGGAACTGGTGCTCAAGAACAACTGGGTACTAAAGATAGAATAACTATGTTCTAAGAGGTCTAGCTAATGTTTACTTCTCTGCTCATTCATGGAACCTGGGTCTGCTAGCCAGATACGCCAATGTGTGAGGAGCCTTATATGAAGCCATAGTTAAGTAGTAATTCAGCTAGGTAATTTTAGATCTTGGTCTTAAGAGCTCCCCTTTTAGATATGTATTACTTACAGCACAAAACTGCCAATATGTATGCTTAAGTTTTGAATACTGTTAATTAAAGATAACCATTACAAACCAAATACTCCCTTTAAATTATATAAGACATAAAGATTGATCTTGCATCTACAGTAATGCATACTCTTTTTCAGGGGACCAACAAAGCAGTTTGCTATGAGTAAGGTGCAATGACATAAAACTATTGCACACTGGAAGTTACCCTTGTTAGTTACAGTCTACATTTTTGCAAAATAGGCATACTCCTGCTTTCATATATGTTAGTGGAACTCCTGGAAAATACAAACTACATAGAGCTGAATGCTAATCTGAGCTCAGCTAATCAGCAGAGAGGAGAGGGAAATATCTGCAACCTGTATTCAGGTAATGATGAAGCATATGCACACACACACACACAGAAACACACACCTTTTTTGTGGGTGGGCAGTGTAATTTTGGATACACACACACATATATATAACTGCACCATCCACCCACAAAACATGTATCAGTAGACTCAGGATGCCTGTAAGGTGTGCAGGTAAGCAAAAAACCTTTCAGAGAGAAAAAGAATCTAGCTCTACAATAACTCAGTGACACAGAATGTTGGCTGCCTGAGTATGAATAAAATAGACAATCAGATAGGAGGGGAAATAGAATGAAGTAGCTGGAATAGGAGGACAGAGAAACACAGAAAGAACTGTCTCAGTTTTTTTAAGAAGTTGTAAATAAATAAAAATAAAATAACTACACAAGAAAGAAACTTGCAATTATTTTACATTTCCATAAATCTATCAAGCTAAATTCCTAATAAATGTGTTACATTATTTATATGTATAATAAACATAAAATAAATAAGAGAGCAAATGTAAACTATTTAGGATAGGTCACTTCCTAGTTCACACAGGGATTTGTCCTCTTAGACATCAGTGGAGAAGATAAAGAAATAAATGTAGCATGGATTGGAAACAAACCATGTTCTCAGACACAGCCTAGATATAAGAGTTCCTGCTCTAACTCAGTTTTTATGTATTGTGAAACACTCAAAAACAAAACAAAAACCCACTACTATAGCAAATTCCAGAACAAATGTACTTCATAGGGGTTGTTGCTGCACTAATGACAGCTGTGTTGTGTAATTCACACTGAATACTGCAGATCAGTCTCTGGCCGATTTATGTCAGCCCTGCACTGGCTATTACAGGTTGAGAGTTGGGCTGGAGCTAAGTGAGTAGCTTACAGTAACCTTGCTGTTTTATCCATTGCTTTTTTCACTG
This sequence comes from Podarcis muralis, assembly GCF_964188315.1. Classification (NCBI taxonomy): domain Eukaryota; kingdom Metazoa; phylum Chordata; class Lepidosauria; order Squamata; family Lacertidae; genus Podarcis; species Podarcis muralis. Next base: position 30,617,856 of record NC_135665.1, read on the forward strand.
CGTTACAGATTGCAGTGAGAGAGGAGTATACAATAAGCCTGCAGTATAGCTCACTATTGTACTAGTAAGTGCAAGAAGAAGAGCTGTGCTGAGAGAAAATAGCTTACAGCACCCTTGCAATGTAGTCCATGGTTGATACTCCAGGCCACAGCTGGGGCTACTTAAATTGCCCCTTCACATCTCTTTCTAGACCAAATCAAGCACTTAATAATTGCATGGAGACATCTCACGTTCCATTGACTTGCCTGTAGACTGGTTGCACTATTTTAATGTTTAAAAGCAATAAATAATTTCTGCACATGAAGTAAGACCCAAATTAGAGTAGGGATTAAATTGTGTGTGTGTGCATGCGTTTTAAGCCACCTCAGCAACATATTCAGGCAAAACACACATACCAGGGAAGCACTGCAACAAGGTCTTGCTTGTTAAAATAGTAACAGTGAATCCTCTTTCAAAGGTACCTGAATTTCTTGTGAATACTAACTGCTCTTTTGTTTATCCTCCCACTGATAACTTTGATGAGAGGTTGTTGCTTCCATTGCAAACTGACAATTGTTTGTGCTTTTGTCTGGAGTATAGGTTGAAACACAGTTGAAAATCATATTAAGGTTTGTCAATTTCTTAAGCGCCAAAGTGAGTTATATTGGTTCCTGCTGTTTAAGGTTGAGTTAAGCTCAGGACTTTTTTCAGCTGGAACTTGCCAGAACTGAGTTCCAGCACTTCTCAGGTGGCCGCTATTGCCGTCATAAGAGAATAAGGGAGTTCTGACCCCTCTTTTTCTAGAAAATAGCACTGTTCGTTTGCTTTAAAAAGTAATGGCCTTGCATTTGTATGGTTCTCATCCACCTCATCTTCTGTGGATTGGAGTCTGCTATTAGCCGCAGGAGACAAGCAGACTCATCACTGTTATGCTGTGCTCCATTGTACATTGTTCAGAAGGGACCCCAACCTTCCAGAGAGATTTTATGGGGACATAGGTGTTTAAAAAGAAGGGAAGGGAGAGAGAACTTCCCTTCTATGAACTTCTTTAATTTCACTTATCTCAGGATCCATGCCATCATATTTTATCCCTTGACTCACATATAAAGAGGTATGATTATATATAATACCTCTGAGCAATGACCTAAAATAAACACAAACCTATCAGGTTTTATTATGAATATATATATTTTAACACTAGTTTTTCAGTTAAAGGATATTTTAAGATTTCATTCTCTTGTATTGCTTTCCTTGCATATTTTTTCAGTAGTTTAATGTTCTTCTGTTTAATTTTTTCCCCAATTTACTCTTATTTTTTAATATATGGGATTCTAAAGTGAGTATATTGCACTTTTTGTTTTCATATTTCTTTTTTAACATAGTATTCACCTAATTTATTCACATAGTATTCTTTTTAAACATAGCATTCACCTAATTTATTCACAATGCTATATGATTAAATAGTAACCATCAGTAGACAATCCATTTAATTTTCTTTGTTTAAAAATACTTAAGTCTGTTGTTGAATGAGACAATTTATTCAAACAATCTTATAAATATCATATTTAATAAAGAGCAATCCAAGGCAAAGAGAGCAAATGTCTTTATCCATAAGCAACCAGATGAGAAATGGATTTTTATTCAGTCAAATCTTTTTAGTCAATGAAACAGCACTTTCATGCATACTGCACTCAAGTGATAATTAATATAGTCTAATTCAGGACATGATGCTTGAATTGATGTACTGTCATCGATACCCCATGTTAGAATCAAACCTTGACAGGGGTTTAATACCCTGGAACAGGTCATCATATGATAATACTTCTTTTGCTTTTCAGTATTTGTCTTCAGCCAAGCAAAGTATTACAAGATGGGTTAAAAAAAAGGGAAATAATTACAAATGAAGAATGACGCAGGCTGTGAATAGAACATATGTTAGGCTAGGCAGAGGCATCAGTGAATTATATCATTTCATGATGAAGCGGCACTGGGGCTGAACGGACCTATTTTAAACCTTGATGTATTTTATCTCTACTGTATTTGGACTGTCATCTTTGGAGAAAGACTTTGTGTAATTGAGAGTCAACTCCAATCTGCATGACTTGAGCATGAAGTGTAGGCTAGATGAACAGTATTATGGAAGAAAGGGAAGCATCTAATAAGGTATAAATGAGTTATAACCTGTTATACCATAGACTTTCAGCCATATCTTGTAAAATACTATTTTCAGATATATTAATTTCAAATATGATGCTCATAACATAACATTTTAAAATTATTTTAATTACACATTGTTTTGTTATATTGTTATAATATGCTATAATTTGCATATGCCTCTTTAGAAAGACTTAAAAATAAATTGTAAACATGAGGCTGTGTAGTACTGAAAAAAAATTACTTTGAATCGAACAAGTCTGGGTTGCTTGAGTCAAGTGGTGGGGCAAAAATGTTTAAATTTTTTAAAAAATTACTGTATTTTAATATTTTGCTGGAAACTGCCCAGAGTTGTTTATCATCATCATCATCATCATCTCTCAAGATTAACAACTTGAATATTAGGAAGGCACTTGAAGGGTTTAGAATATAAAAACCTAAGTTTCTTTAGAGAGATATCCCCCAAGAAGTAGCATACAATAGAACAAAAATGGTTCCAGTCCTGTGAATCTATAACATAGTTTGAAGCTGTATGTGCTGTTTTCTGATCTTGGGGGGGGGGGGGTTAGGGGGAGTTCACAGGAATTCATAAAATACGATCTCACAGGAGTTCACAGGAATTCATAAAATATCTTATTGCTTCTTGGCCTTTTAGCTAAGATCAAGTGTAGTATCTGCTCTTATCAGTTTAATAAAATACGATCTCATAATTAATTATTAAGTAGAATTACTTTTCTAATAGACTTTCCTGCCATGTTTTCAGTGGCTAGGTACCAAAATGGTGACTTCTAATGAGCAAGTGTTTCGTGTTCTTTTTCTCTCTCAGAAGGCAGGTCAGTATTACTCCTATTTTACAAATGAGAAATGGAGTAGCCAAGGCTACTCAGCAATCCAAAGATTGAGCTAGGAGTCAGTCTTGAACCCAGGCACCTACGCACATTATCCCCTGGCATATACTGGCTCTTAAAAACTAGGGGCAAACATTAGGTAAAACACAATAGGTAAAACACTGCATATCATGTCAAAGGCAAGATGTACTATTTGGTTTTCCTTCTTCCAGTGTGGGAAGTCGCACTTAATGTAGCACATCTCCTATAAGGGAAATATAATTGAACTTGCTGTCAGAAGTGCAAGGAGGAAATGTGAAAAATCTGAAGCTATTCTGTAAAGACTAACCCCAAACCATAATCTCTGAACAACTTTTCCTTTCCTCAAATGTTAAGGGTATGTGATATATGTATATATGTATATAGATATATATGTTTTGGTATATATGATATTTATGTTATATATTTTGTCTCATTAAGAGGAGTTTATAAAAGTTTTTGTAAATTATCAGCTACTCATAATTAGTAATATGAAGTGGGAGGTCTATTGATGTACTTGCTTGGGGCTCTTGTTTTTTTCTAACTGTTCACCAGCCCCAAGTTCCACTAATTTAAAATTCAAGGGTACTTCTGCTAGGAGTGTCTTTTGAGTACTGAACTATTGATCTTCTCTGGAAGCTCTTTTGAAAAAAGGATAAATACACGCCTGTCAGATGGTGAGCTTGGGCAAGACGTGCTCTCTCTCTCTCGAGCACTCTTAAGGTTTTCATTTTAGTTGCTATGGTATGCTTCATCTTGAAGTATGTTCCACTGGTCAGAACCTTTAGTTCATCCACTCTTATTTTATGACAGAAAGTCTTAGATAATATGTTTTGCATTTGCACACAAAAAACCCTCAACAACAATAGCAAAGGAAGAAGCCTGTGCTTTAGGGAGTCCCCTGACTAAATTCTCAGAATGTATATCTGCATTACTGACAAGTGAGGTATGACATAGTAGTAAGAGTAACAAATTATATGGTTTCACAGTGAAGAGACATCGGGCTGGAGAGATTGAGACAAGGTAGCAATGATGTGCACTGGGCCATTGCAATCCCTGTTAGTTGCTTAAGCCTATCCTCATCTAAGAGCACTGAGGGCAAGGTCCTCTTCAGACCACCAGCCAGCACACAGCAATGGAGCTGGGCATCTTCTTAGTATCCTTGGAGAGACTGCAATGTGTGTCTCCACAAAGGTTTTAAAGGGAATTGGCTAGGCTTTGGGTAATTAATTTCTCAACAATCTGTTGATTGGCAGGGCATGTAACTTACATGGAAGGTAACATGTGAATTGAATATGAATTGAATATTCAGGAAGGGGAGTTGTGGTGGAAGGCTCACTGAATACGTCAACTCAATACGCTGCAGTGGTTGAAAATTCAAATTCAGTGTAAGAAACTATTAGGAAAGATTGAGAGTAAAAAAAAAGGACGTATAATGAGGCCTCTAATCTATGTCATGATTACACTGATGATTCTGTGTGCAGTTCTAGCCACCTAGTATAAAATATTTTTTATCTGGTAAATATTTTACTTTGGTAAAAAAAGGGGGACCAGGATTGTCCCCACTTTTAAATGGAATTTTAGAAAGTTCATGGAGAACCTTGGGAGGGCTGCATGCCAGTGGTGGGCAATGGTGTCTTGAACTTGAATGCACTAATGCGGGAAGCTACATAGTGCAGAAAAGAACATTCCCTTTTCTGTTTATAGTTCTGGTTGGGCACAAAATTACCTTGGTTGCCCTAATGGTGGCCCATACTGAGATAAGAGGGGTACTGTGACCCTACTAATTTTCCTAGATGTTTCAGGGACTTTTGATACCATAGATCAGGGGTAGTCAACCTTTTTATACCTACCGCCCACTAATGCATTTTTCTTGAATGGTTAAATTTCCTTACCGCCCACCAGTGCTTGATGGAAGGAGGATCCAGCTTGTGCTGTAGAACCCCTTACTACCCACCTAGAAGCCTGAAACGCCCACTAGTGGGCAGTGAGGTCCATGTTGACAGCCCCTGCCATAGACCATGTTATCTTTCTGTGTGGGCAGTCTGGATGGGATGTTGGAGGCAGTGCATTACAATAATTCGGCTTCTACCAAGAGAGTTATTATCAGAAGGTGGTGCTGGGAGATTACTGCTTGGCCTCATGACTGTTCCATTATGGTTCAACATCTTCAGGAAACTGCTGAATTAGGTCATAGGGGGATTTAGAGTGCAGCTGGAGGAGAGAACTGAGGATGAAGAAAGAGCTGTGAGCGGAGGGGGACCCTTTCCCCATCCTTCAGTGGGGCTTCCTTCTGAGTAATGTATGGTTACTGTGACATCAACCCGCACAAGAAATTGTGACACACTTTCTAGACTAAGGTGAGACACTTTTCAGTTTAGTAGCTGCTAAGTACTTGTACAATTGCAAAGCTTTTGGGTCCACACCTTTACAAGGGAGGACGATGGGAAGAAAACCAGTGCAGCTTGGCTCCACCCATGTGACTTTATTGGTGCCACTTACATGACCCGCTTGGACACAAGCCATCCCACCAGGTCCAAGGGTGACCAACCACCACTGGGACCTAGATACCTGGAGAACTCCCTTCTTCCACATATATCTGCCAATATACTAAAACTTTCATTGTGGCTCTTTGTTGGGTGTCCCTCTCTTCTTAGGGGCAGCTCGACAGAGGGACTTCATTTGTGGAATGCTATCCCCTGGGAGGCTCAGCTCATAATTACTCTCATGTTTTTGATGCTAGGTGACTAGTCTTATTGTATCCACTATGTTTTGCTATTTTTCTGCTACTTTCACTTGCTTGTTTTATTGCTTGTTTTATTTTACTGTTTTATTTTACTGTTTTTACTGCTACTTTGTTTGTTCCATAAATTACTTTGATTATTTTTTTTTTTTAAAAGTTTGGCATTTGACTGTACAGTGCCCTGAGGGTTAAAGTGTGATAAGGTAAAGTATACTTTTTAAAAAATAAAAAATGAATAAATATTTGGCTGTGGGAACTTCTGCAATATTGTACAGTTAAATCTTTCATGGTATGGGAAAGTACTGTGCTCAAATAGCCACTGGTCCTCCCCTTTTGTAAACTTCTTCACTTCACAGTAAGGGCAATGGGAACAGCATGTGGGAAGGCCTGCTCCAAGCATTTGTTTGACCAGGGCCAAGATAGTCTGGTAATGGATAGTTAACAAAGATAATTTCCTCAAAATCTAGTATTTCACTCCAGGCAGATGTGTCATTTAATTAACATAGATTATAGATTTCATTGGAATTTATTTGGAAATTATGAGAGTAGTGAGGCACATGTGAGTGAGAAATAAGGAAATTATAGCTATTAAGGGGTCAAGTATTAGGTATCTGTAAAACGGAGTAGGCAGTCTTTATTCTTTGAGGGGTATTAACCCTGGTAGGATGAAAGAATGGAACTGCTTTAGGAAATGTTGGGGGACGCATAGATTGAGTTTGAGGTCACATGCAGCTCCCAAACTGCAAGTAGCCCACCTGTACCGAAACAACAGCCAAAAGCACCTCCTGTGGCAGATAGATAGTTTGAGGTGTTGATTTCCATCAGAACTGCTGCAAGAAGTTCTTTGTTTTATTGAGCCTATTCCAGATCCTAAGAAACAAATGTGCACTCTAATTAAGCCTAAAGCAGGACTGTTTTAAAATGAACTGTCATTGACACAGTATTGCATGGGCAACAGAGTTGCCTTTGACTGGACTTAACTGTCCAGGGGTCCTTTACCTTTTACTTATACTTTTATGAAAACAAGCAGTTAAATATTTTTGATTATCACTTTCAATGAAATGATTATGCATAGTGGTTCTGAACTGAAGAACAAACTTAGAAAAATGAAGGGTAGTATAGAAATCTTTTAAATATATACATAAACAAACTACCTGATGATTCATTTGCCCTGAGCAGAATGCAGGACTCTACACTATAATGACTCATACTGTCAAACTGAGAAATACACATTCTGTTATACGTTGCTGGAATTATTCTTACCAACTCCCCACCCCCTTGTATAGGTGTGTTTAAATTCATTCTTTAAAAAAGCATATTTATACAGAAATTAAATAGGAAATAACAATAAGAAAAAAGCATAGTATCAGCAAGCCAGTAACAAAACTGCTAATACTTAAAGAATTAGTAATTAGGGGTTTAGCAATTGATACAATCAGGCAATTAAACAATAATTAAAAATAAATAAAAATATTTATGGCTAGTGTATTAATTCATTTGTTATTATTTTGACTATCACGATCATATCAACACAGGAATACACACATGCACACAATATTCAGGAACAGTATTGACCAAAATATGCCTTTTCAATGATTTTGGAATCAGGTTGGTAGCCTTCCATCAAAAATCTGTTTTCCTTCCCCTTGCCTTACTTTAGGGAGTTCTTTCAAGACTCTCCCCATTCATACCCTGGCTGAATCTTGCATTTTGACTGAAGCAGTTGCAGTTGCCCTATCTCTAGACTATTCCCCTCTTCAGCCAACATTTTGTTTGTCCCTCCTCAGAAGTGTCAAATTTGCTTGAGCCATGGGTAGGTGCTAAATGGAGATCTGAACGATGGCTGAAAATGTGTAAGTTATACATATTATTTTTTGCTTTTCATTCATAAACCACTTTGTGATCTTTTCTCACTTCACAGTTCACATAATACAGGTTTAAAGTTGTTTTTAATACTCTTCTTCTCCTTTGCTGTGCTGTTGGAGGACAGCAACCTATTCCACTTTTGTTCAGCTTCTAACAGATTCCCTTTCCAGATTCCATAGAGCAGCTGGTCGCATTTAGTGACCGTCTGCACCAGTACTCTCATCTTTTTAGCATTAAAATTAATTTTCCTCATCTTGGCATGTAAAGAACCTGAGTGTGCCCCTTACCTCATTACCTGAAATTTTACAGTGGCACCAACAGCAGGGGATGTTGTGGGGCAGTTTTTTTAAAAAAATCAAAAAGAGAAGCAATGGGAGCATTAGCATCCATAGAATTTGCCGAAGCAGCCCTTACACCCCCTAAATGTGATAACAAGTAGTTCCTCCTTGCTACATGCCAGTGGCCTCTCCTGTGCAGATAAATAAAATGTTGCGCTCAGCGACTATTTTGGCTTAGAGTTTCAGGAGGGGAAAGAGAGAGATGCTTTTCTGTTTGTATCTAAAATCCACATTGTGTGTACATCACTAATTGGTGAGCTTTTTGGCAGTCTCCACATAGGGTTCAAGGACTGGATGGGCCTGCAGCTAATATACTCCCTCGGTCTTCTATGTGTATATGCAGACATGCATCATTTCTCAAAAAAATAACATTTGTTTTAATTTTATGTATGTATCTCTTTCTATCCTACTCTAGAAGGTAGCTTTCAAGAAGACAGTAAAAGCGAACCACATTAAAATCTCAGCACATAAAGAATGGAGCTTCTAAAATACTATCGCAACTGTAATCTTTCTCCGCAAAACAAAACAATTCCCTGATGTGCCTTTAGAGTAAGCCCACTCTGCAGATTTAGATTTTTTTTTTGCTCCTTTCCACACAATATCTAACTTCTTTCATTATTAGAACGCTGCACATCTTTTAAATATGTATGTATGATGAGGTAGCACAGGAGGAAAAGTATTCTCAGAGAAATGCAAGTCCAAGATAAGAGGAGCTTTAAAAGTCAGCAACAGCAACTTGAATTGAACCTGGAATTTTATTTAAATTTCAGGTCTATTAGCCAAGCTTTTTAAATCATATACTATAAACTATAAGCTATTAAAGCAAACTGAATGTAAAAATGGTTCATGGATGTTAGCTGCTTCTACCTCATTCCTGATTAACAACAGTGTTTTTAGAAATGTATTAATACACTGAAAGACGGCTTACTGTCTCTGTGGGAGCAGCACCTATAGTCTGGCGCACATGTGCAGGGGAGGGGGCCAAAAATATTCCCGCATGACTAGTGGGCATCAACGTCAGCCACAGGGAGTATCGGGACTCTCCTTCAAGTTAAATCTGAATGGGCCAAATTAGGGGGCAGTCTTTTGGGGACAGGCCTCATTGAAGCCTACCCTGCATCACTCAGGTTCATCTCCAACCCATTTGAACTGGCAAAGGACATGAGCATTCCTGGAGAGGCCAGCAAGTGGTCAAATAATTTTTGGCCGCTGAAGAGGCTGAAGATATTTTTTCTGGCCACAGCAACGGGGCCAAAGGAAGAGGCCATAGATTTGTGGCCCTGGGAGAAGCACTGCAAATATTTTTGTGTTGGGTTGGAAGATCCTTCTCCTTCCCACATCCCTTTAAAGAACTGAAATATGAACAGCACTTTAAACCTAGGGCACTTTTAAGTGCCACGCCGGGGGGAGGGGGGAGGCTGTGGCGACAGGAGGGGTGGGGTGGTGACACAAATGTATGGATGCAATGAAATATATTAATTTTGGCTTTCCCTGGTTGAGTAGGCTAAAAAAAAAAAGCTGAGCTACTTTTTAAAAAGTGGAAATAGCTTGGCTAATTTTTCAAGCCAATCAGACTTTGGACTGATACCGAAATAGCCCTTGGGTAATTATACTTTCCAAAATTCAGTGGGTCATTTCAGCCTGCTGCACTTCTAGGGAGTGCACTAACATGTTGGAGGGTAAATGGAAAAGACTTCCTCTTTCCTACAGCTGGAGCACTGTTGCTGCTCCCACCACACCAGACCCTATTGGGTGAGCTATCAATTTGCAGATGATAGCAAATGGTTCAGTGCTGCTAAATCACAAAAGTGACTGAAAAGAGCTCACAAAGGACCTCTCTAACCTGAGCAAAAGGCTGGTAAAATGGCAAATGTAATTCTATGTAAACAAGTGTAAAGTGATGCATGCCAGGGCAAATTATATTAATTTCATGTATATGCTCATGGGGTCCGAAATGGCAGTGACTGGCTAGAAATGAGATCTTTGAGTCATAGTGGATAGCTCAGTGAAAGTGTTGGCCCACAATTATTATCCTAGCAGCCACTGTCCTGTGGAATAAAAGCTCTTATTTATATATCCTATCACTTTTAGAAGACATTCCTTATGACCTAAAGATATAGTTACGTACTTAAAATTCCATTTGGAAAGTATTAGCTTTATTACAAGATCACCCACAACGCAGTCTCTCCACTTTCAGACACTTCAGAAAATAATAGTTATATTGCTGTGGGCTTTAAGTATAACCAGATAAAGTTGCAGCCTTTGAAGATAATATTTTCAAGGGGTGGAAAATTAAAACGGATAATTAATATACTTTTCTACCTACCTAGGCTCTTCTTTTTATGATGCCTTGCTATAGCAATTTATTAATACCAGTAATATATTTTTTTTTACTTTTTAAGTCTTCCCTTCCTTTTATGATAGTATCATTCCTCTGAGCCTCCAAGTTAGACATCTATATGTTAGTGAAGATATTTCATGTTTCCTGGTATGCTTCCAGAGCTGTATCATGCAGTGAAGGTTTTATAGTCAGTGTGCAGTGCAGCAGATGTCATTCCATTTGCCTAAGTCCTGCTGACATTTGGAGATGTGGATTAATTGAGCTACAGAATGAAATTTAATTAAAATTAAATACAGACTTGGCCATTGTATCTGTTCATTTCCAGCACTCTAGTGTGTACATTTGCAGTCAGTGCCATAGTTAATTTGTTTAATCAGGATGCTATGTGGGAGAAGCTGTACTTTGTTTTAAGCTGAAAGACTGAAAGTATGGCAGGTGCCAAGCTGAGCAGTATCATCACAGTCTCTGTGAAAGGTGAGCCTGATATGTCTCTGGGAACCACTTGGAAAGAGCAAGGTATTCATTTTCTGACACAGTGGAAGAAATAGCTACATGAAACAGGCAAGTTTTCCAAATGTTATGAATTTACTGTAGTAAGGAACGTGCTCATTCAAGTTATCTTGCTTCTGATCGTGTAAATCATTCCTTACTGCTTAGGAGTCATTTGGGCAAGTACATGGTATATAAATTAATTCATTAATTCATTATTATTATTATTATTATTATTATTATTATTATTATTATTATTAATTCCTCTGAGACAGAGGCTTGTAGAATTTGGTGTAAGGTTGCTAGAACCCAACCACAGGCCCGCAGTACATATTTTAGATGCTGCTGCACTGATGTTTCCTGCTTGCCCATAATCCCTTTGGTCCTGACATAGCACACTTGCCATTATGCTGATCTAACAGAGGCAGAAATAGTTGTCTTCCTATTTAGCGATACTTCAAGGTCCTTTTTGTTGTTTGGGGGGGGGGCTGTTGGGCATCAAGGATGAGTACACATAGAATAAGCAATAGTTGTGAAGGCCAACACACATTCTAAATTTTGTCAGCTGATGATTCTGTAACCTACTCTGTTTTATTTTTGACAATGTAGTATTCAGTGTTGTTTATTTTATAATTTGTTCATTTGTTTCTATTTTATGTTCTGTGTTTTATATTCTGTACCCTATTTCAATACCTGTATTGATAAAGGTCAAGTTACACATACACAAATAAATGTGTGCATTGACAATAACTAAGGGTAAGAAGGGTGAGGATATCCAAGCCAGAGGTTAGATCATGCTTCTGCTGCTATGCATTGCTGCCCCATAAAATGCTGAATGGAATGATAGAAGGAAATGCAGAAAAATAGTACAGTATCTTAAACAGAATTGGTTCATATGCTAACCATTCACATTTCCACTAAGTGGTAAATGGGGAAGAACAACCCAGAATGCAGTTTCTAAAACCCTTTATTTATTTATTTTATTGTGCCATAATGGTGGAGAAAGTAATTGATATAGAATGTGTGTGTGTGTGTGTGTGTGTGTGTGTGTGTGTGTGTGTGTACGTGTACTATTTGCAGTGTGAGTATAAGTACAGAATCATTCTCCTGTGTCTCCCGGAGGGCATGCCTCAACCTGGAAGTGAGACGTTCCCCAGAACAGATAGGCAGGGTCAACTATTTGATGTGCTTCTCTAGAGATGGAGCTCACCCTACCCTTCAGGCTGGCCTTTCCTAGTAAACTATCATTAAAATAAAACACAACACAACTATTTTTTCTTCAGTAAGATAAACAGAGATAGTTGTTTACGATTTGAATTGGAAGAGGATTATATAATGTTGGGCCAACAAATGTTTTGTCCTTTGTCTAATTATGAATTGATAATTGGAATATTTATATTATTCCCCTTTTGTTTCATGTAGAGTTTGACACCTCTGGCACTTGCTCCAGAAATTGCTCTGTGGGGGTCTCTGCTGCACATGTTGGATCTGCCCCAAGATTACTTAATTACTAAAAAAGTATTATGCTGTCATTGAGCTGATGTTGGAAATTAATATTCTAGTAGATGCAACATATGCTTGTTCCCCTGCATACTTTTTCATCTTTTTTTTTTTTTTTAATCACAATTATTGCTGGTCCTTTTTCAAGATGCACAGGCTGACAAGGAACCTGTTTTCATTAAATGGTTGCAGATCATAAAATCTTCAAAGTGCAAACATCTTTAGGGATTTGGTCTGCAAAGAAAAAAATAAATTCCAAATACTGCTGCTGAAAACTATCTTCTCTTTGATTTAGTTCAGATGATACATTTATCAATCACATTATATGAACTTAATATACTGAAATGCTAAGTTCATTTTTGCTATACAGTGGTACCTTGGGTTACATACGCTTCAGGTTACATACGCTTCAGGTTACAGACTCTGCTAACCTAGAAATAGTGCTTCAGGTTAAGAACTTTGCTTCAGGATGAGAACAGAAATCGTGCTATGGCAGTGCAGCGGCAGCAGGAGGCCCCATTAGCTAAAGTGGTGCTTCAGGTTAAGAACAGTTTCAGGTTAAGTACGGACCTCCGGAACGAATTAAGTACTTAACCCAAGGTACCACTGTACTGTACAACAATTGCATTCAATGTATGGTAGTATGGCCGCAAACTGGCACAACTGTAGAGCCCCCTGTTAGCTACTATGGGAGCTGAAGTTCCATGCAAATTTTCCTTACATTGTGGTTTCACTGGAATCAGTCTTGCCCTGGGTCCCTTTTTTTGGCTAAAAAAAGTTTTAAACTAAATTTACTTTACTTCCAAGTAAGTTGCTATCATAGGCCACACTATATGGATGTTTTTGATTGATATGTTTTTCTTTGATCATTGCAAAATGCATTAAATCAAATTAACCTGTGTTTCAAGCATATCTGCAAGTAGCTTGTAGTGTTATTGAAATAGTATTACTGAAAGGTATGTACAATGGAAGTAGATATTACTGGTGTTTCTCTCTCTCTCTCTCTCTCTCTCTCTCTCTCTCTCTCTCTCTCTCTGTGTGTGTGTGTGTGTGAGAGAGAGAGAGAGAGAGAGAGAGAGACTTACCGGTAGTTAGTTAGTTAGTTAGTTAGTTAGTTAGTTAGTTAGTTAGTTAGTGGCCACTCCAATCCCTGTCGAGTGGTGCACAAGATTTCAGGGGTATTGGCCTTCAACCAGGGTCTGTGCTCCTTTGAAGAATTGAAGATGTGGCAGAGTCTGTTGTAGCTTTAAGAAACATGGTTTATTCACATATTTACACCTGAGTCTGGATGAATAGAGTCCAGATCTTATAGCATGGTCATCTCAATAGGGTCTTGTTCCCCACAGCAATGCAGTGCTGAAATCCAAGGCATCTGTCCCAGCGTGCCTTCAGCCAGGCTGCCCAAGATGGATCTCCTTTGTTCTCCCTTCTTCTTCCCAGCGCACCTTGCCAAAAACTGTCTTTTCCTGTCACCTTACACCATGGGTAGGCAAACTAAGGCCCGGGGGCCAGATCCGGCCCAAGCGCCTTCTAAATCTGGCCCGCGGACGGTCCAGGAATTAGCGTGTTTTTACATGAGTAGAATGTGTGCTCTTATTTAAAACGCATCTCTGGGTTATTTGTGGGGTGTAGGAATCCGTTCATTCCCCCTCCCCCCCCAATATAGTCCAGCCCACCACATGGTGTGAAGGACGGTGGACCGGCCCATGGCTGAAAAAGGTTGCTGACCCTGCCTTACACCCTGGCAACCTTCTAAATCCCTAATCTCTGTTCACACCTCAAGGCGGGAGCAGGGGGAAGGACAGTTCTCTTGCTTTGCCAGTGGCTCTCAGTGGCCATGTATTGTTTCTTAATGGCCCTAGTTTCGCCAGGTCATTCTGCATAGGTTAGCTCAAGAATTCCACTGCAGTTTGTATTTGTCCTTTCACATCCCAAATAATCAAAATCCTACTTTTTATAAATTTATAGGGTTTAGGGTAGTCCGCCCCCAAAACGTATAATACACACAAACACACACACACATATATGAGACAATGAGAGAGAGAGAGAGAGAGAGAGAGAGAGAGAGAGAGAGAGAGAGAGAGAGAAATCGCAGTGTTCAGGTGGGTCATGGCTTGAGCCTTTATTGTTTTTTTTCAATAATCTTAGCACAATAATTCAAATTCCTATTTGTCTCATATTCCAGGTTCTAGCATATTGTTTAAACAAAATGACCAAAATGGTGTGTATTTATTGTGGTTGTATCAGTTCATTGGTTGATGTAACTTCACAATTCAAGTACACAACTTCAGAAATATAGAAGGATGCATCTCATCAGTTGTGTCAACTCTTGTGTAGTGTTGTGATTGTGGTTCCCTATTCCTCCTATCTGCTTCATCTTGTCTGTCTTCTGAATGCAGTACAGGCAGCACAGGGGGACCTCGGTTGCATATGCTCTATCTGTCCCTAATTACCAGGGTCAGTTTTTATTTTCTGGTCCCTGTCCTTGGTAAATCACTGTCTCTCTTTTGTCCCTGCTGTTTACTTTTCAGGATACCTTATTAAAATATTGTTAATGTGGGTTGCTAGAGTTATAATTCTTCAGGGTTCAGCCTCCTCTCCCGGTCTCATAGCAATTAAATCTCTCAGTTGATGTGTGAGTGGATGCATCTTGTCTCCAGTGCACATGGAACTAAATCCACATAAGTGAACAATAATGCAACATGCAGTGCCAGCCTTCCATTGCCCTCTGTTGCATCTAAGGAATATTTAGAATTATAGGAAACATATTTTTTCCCAAATAACAAATTTGTTTGACTTGTTAAATCAATACAGGCTATTCCAATATATATTAATACAGCATACAGCATACTAAAGGTGTAGAGCCTTTAGTCCAAGTGTAATGTTGGTAGACAGAAGGAGAATGATCCTTGATATAAGGATAGGGGTGTGATAAGTTGAGTCCCTATTTCCATCTGAAGAGTTTGAGAATGTGTATTTGGGAAGGATTAACTGGGTAGCCTAACTTAGCTTTGTAACTATCACATTTTGTACAGGAAGACCACTTCCTGATAAGGATTGGTGTGGTCAGAGAGCAACCAAAGCATTTTTAAATGTATACGTCTAGCTGTCACTATTTAAAGCGCATAGTGTACACATCAGTTTCTGTATATATGATTACACATATAAGGTGAACTATATCCCCCTTTCTTCCAGTTTAGTCAATGTGCACAATTATTATATCCAGTGTGCCTGTATTTGCCTTGTCTTCTTCCCATCACCATATCTCTTTCTTTCCCCATCATGCTTATTAGGTTATAAGCCAGTGTAACAGGGTTTCACCTGTCTTATATTCTGCATGGTGCTTGGTTTCATATTGAGTCATTTTTAAATGGTTTTTAATTACTTGTTTTTAACTGTTTTATTGATAATTTTAAAACGTTATTGTCAACGCCTTGGAGGTTTTATTGCAGTTAAATGCTATATACATTTTGTCGAAATAAAACAAATAATAAATGACAACAAACATGGCCACTAACATTTTGCATAGATTGCCAGTTACATGCTGTTATTACACAAACTTGGTGGACACAGGTTTTATCTTCACATGTAACAAAACCCTTCAGGCTGCAGATGAAGGGTCACATTTTGTAGTGCTTCCCTAATTTCAAAACAAAACAGAACAATAATAGAAAATAATATCAAAACCTCTCTCCAAACAGTATAGCAGGCAAGGGGCTGGGCTAGATCTTTCTCCCTGATGTGCTAGTTTTCTGTTTGCAGGAAGTTATAAATATGGCAGTACATTTTAAAAATGGCATCTTTTACCTCTGGTGTGAAAAGGTACTGCTCATATCAAAACCTTAGAACTCTACCATCTCATACTGCTTCATGTGTAGGTTTGGCCAAAGTAGTATATAATCAGGGGAATTCTGTAGCTTTTAACCGGGTTCGGGAGAGGAAGTGATTGTAAGTATGCTGGAACTAGGTGGCTGGAAGTGCTATGTCAAACCAGTACATAAGCTGAGATCAAAGGCTGTTGAAAGCCAGTGCAGATGCAAAAAGGGGGTGCAGTATACTTCTGGTGCTTCCTCCTTCTCATATGACAGGCTGCTTTATCAAGGGCAAAACTATGTGAAAACTATCCCTCATGAGGCTACAAATGCACAAGTGATTACCACCAGGGTTAGGAATATCAGCTTCTGGGTGAAAGTATGATGTAGCCGTACTGCATTTTCACTTACCATTCTCACCAAAAGTGGAAGTAGAAATATAACTTGGATTAACTTAGTGGTCACTTTGCATGTCTAAGGCCCAGGAGTTATAAGCTGCCATTTCCCCCCAGACATGCAGATAGAAATGGATTAGTTGCCTTCCTTCAATAAATATATGTGACTCATTTACAGATCCAGCTAGAAGTAGACCTAATAGTCCACTTTGCTAGGACTTTATTTTGTGGATGGTAGCTTTGGCTAATTGATTGTCTTTCCCAAATACTCTCTCATGTGAAACTTCAGAGTTCAATCTTCGACTCCTTTTCTTGTCTCAGTGTGTTTGTGGAGTCATTAGGAGGATTAATGAGGCAGCATCAAATGAAGTGTTTCCAGAAAGCCAATGACATTCAGATAGGTGTTTCCATTTTTTCTCATCCAAGGGGTGCAATGGAGTGTTTCCCAGTGTATGGCTGTGACAAGCTATGACATTCAAAAGGGTTCACCAAATGAGCAAAATTTGCAGTTGTAGTTCCTTCAGCCCAGTGTGGAAGATGTTAGGGCTTTGACAAGAGGTATAATTTATTTGTGTCATGTATTGCATTTAGTATCAAATATTTATCTTTATCCATTTGTCTTGATGTGTTTGTGACTTGATGTGAAGCTGCTGTCTCTTGTGAAAAGAATAGCAAGGAGTCTTCCAGATGAGCGATTTCAAAGAAATATATGTATAGTTCTTATTAATTTGTGGCAGGGGGGTTCTAGATGTCTTTCCTTCAGATCATGCTCTCCCCCCCCCCCCCCCGGGTTGTTGTATGTTCCTAACACTTTACAATATTTTATTGCTGAGAGAATATTGTTTTCACACCTGTAGTGTATTTATTGCAATTTTGTTTGCTGTATGCACTGTAGTTGCATAGGTGCTACAGCGCCTACTCAGTTTTGACTGTGATATCATTTGAAAAGTAATACAACTTTTTCCAGTTTTGATTTTTTTTAAACTACTTTAGAAGCTGATCATTTTCCTGCATGTCTTTAGAAAGAGAAATAAGTAAACATGAGCAAGTGTATTCAAGAACAGGAGCTCCCATGTTCACGTGGGGACCTTGCTGCATAAGACCAAAGGCCTGTCTATTCCAATATCCTATTCCCATAGTGGCCAACTAGCTGTATATGGGAATCTCATAAGCAGGACATGAGCAGAATAGCACCCTCCTCCTGTTTGTGACCCCCCACAACTGGCATTCAGAGGCAAACCACTTCTGATACAGGAGGCAATATAGCCATCATGACAAGTAACCATTGATAGCATTATCCCCCAAGAATTTTTCTAATCCCCTTTTAATGCCCCCCCATTGGTGGCCATCATTACATATTGAAGGAGCAAATTGCCTAGTTTAACTCTGTGCTGTGTAAAATATTTTATTTTGTCTGTCGCAAATCTCCCAACAATAGGCTTCATTAGAAGATCCCAAGTTCTAGTATTATGGGAGAGGGAGAAACACTTGTTTCTATTTTCTTCTGTACACAGTGAGAACCTCTATCATGTGCCGTTTACTCACTTTTTTATATATAAACGAAAAAATTCCAAAGTCATAACCTTTCCTCATTACCCACAACAGTTCTTCCAGTGATAGGACATATATATTGGATTTCACCAAACAGAGGGAGCAGTGAACAAGACTCGGCTCGCAGTCATGCAGCAAATATATCTTCCTACCATGGGCATAGCCAAGATTTTTGTTGGGGGGGGGCAGGCCTTTTGTTAGTGGAGGCAGGCCTTTTTGGGGGGGGAGTAGAATCTGATTTTTGGGGGGGGGTAGAATCTGATTTGGGGACGCGGGTGGCGCTGTGGGTAAAAGCCTCAGCGCCTAGGGCTTGCCGATCGAAAGGTCGGCGGTTCGAATCCCGCGGCAGGTTGCGCTCCCGCTGCTCAGTCCCAGCGCCTGCCAACCTAGCAGTTTGAAAGCACCCCCGGGTGCAAGTAGATAAATAGGGACCGCTTACTGGCGGGAAGGTAAACGGCATTTCTGTGTGCTGCGCTGGCTCGCCAGATGCAGCTTTGTCATGCTGGCCACGTGACCCGGAAGTGTCTCCGGACAGCGCTGGCCCCCGGCCTCTTGAGTGAGATGGGCGCACAACCCCAGTTTCTGTCAAGACTGGCCCGTACGGGCAGGGGTACCTTTACCTTTACCTAGAATCTGATTTAGCTATGTATTTTTATTTTTTATTGATAGGGGGCAGCTGTGCCCCTCCCCGCCCCCTCTTAGCTATGCCCATTCTTCCTACAATGAAGCCACACAGGTAGTACATTCAAAGCATGGAGCCTGAGAGGAGTAGAGTGATGGAGTGGCTTGAGCCAGCCAGGTGGAGAGAATAAAAAAAATATGCTGTGCCAGTTCCAAAGTGGTTTTGTAGAAGGGAAATCCACAGCTGCCAGTGCTCTGCTCCCAAATAAACATTTTGGAGCTTTCCATGTTTTACTACGAGTAGGAGAATTGCTAACAGCAGCTTACCACCTCGCTGGGCAAAGCTTGGAGCTTCCACTCTAGTGAAATCCCCTCACTGGTGGTGCTCCTTTCCACCGGCAAAAGCCAATAAAGGGAAAACTAAATGCTAACCTAACCTAGCCATCAACATGGTAGGGGGCAAGGTGTGATTGCACTATTCCCTGGGAGCCATGACATTGTATTGGTGGCCCTAGGTCTATGCTAGTGTGAGTATAGTACTAATGGAAACATTAAAACAACAGCAGCTAGAAACTACTCATCTGCAAAAGAAGCCTTTTGGTATTATTTGCATCACTTGGTTCATATAGTGTCATGAGGATCTATTGCTATATCACATCTTGCAGATGCAAGAAGGCTAGATGGAGTGCAGTGGTACTAAGGAGTCAGGAAGTAGTCTCCTGCTCAGCTCAGTTTACTACAGAAACTTAATGGGATCACATTCCACCTAGAACTGAGTCTTGAAACTTTAGCATCAAATCTGCATTAATTATTTAGAGAGAAATAACAATATACTCCATGAAAAATACATTTTTCTGCTTCCCAGGATTTTCCTCCTCTACAGGATATTAAAAAATATTTACAATGGTTTTCAAATAGTGAAATCAGATCACTAAACATAATGTAAAATACTGTTCGTAGGAATCCAGTTAAAGATAGCATAGTCCCAATGTGAACTATAAATATTTCTCCATTCAGATTTCTTACGTAGGAAGCAGTTGGAGATGACTATCAAATTAATTTTGTCTGCCTCGTTATATAATGTGCTGGCAGGATGAAGAGTATACTGCTGTTACAAGGTATCCCAAATGCAGAAATGTAGATGAGGAAATCTGAAATATTTTAGAAGAATTTCTGAACATGTGCACATCTCTATGGCTAGTGAGGCTGACTGTATTTCAGTGCAGTTTTTGTATAATGTTCCTTAGAGTAGAACCTGTTTTATGTAAGTAGTATATTTAAAAAGCTAATTTCTTTTCTCCTTTCTGCACTGCAATCCACAAAGTGTGACTAATAATAGATTTAAATTTGCTAAGTGCATTTACTCCTTTGTGCCATCATAAAGAGAATCTATTACTGTAAAATTGAGGCTTAGTTCCAAATTGCGCCATTATGAAGTTTTCTTCCAGCAATGTTTTGTCTCTAATACACTTCCCTCATTGTAATTCTATTGCAAACCTGATGTCTAGCATCAAGTCTCACAATAATTATTTTAAATTGCTACTAGGAACAGTAGTCCTGGTGGGATATATTACTACCATTCTAACAAGATGAATTTCAATGCACTTGTAACCATATTATAGAGTATTATGAAAGAAGGAGGATCTTTGAGTAGAAGGTAGACAAGCATACAAGGAACACTGAAAAATTATTTTTATCAGCTTCATTTTACACTCTATATTATGTTTTATGAAGTTAATTTAAAAATCTAAACTGGTATAGTCATGTGTAATAATGCATTATAACATATTCAATTATAATGTACTACTTACTCTCTAGATGAAGTGATCTTGATAATTTTATCATTGTTATTACTGTCCTTAATATTATGTAACACAAAAGGGCTAAAGATTACAGAATGTAGTCTTATGATAGTTATAAACAGTTGAGAATTTAAACACACTAATTGTAAGTCTTTAGACTTTTAGCATTCCAGATATTTTTATCCTTGAACCACTAGAACGTTAATGCATCATCAGAAGTGATGTAGTCCGTGCCTGAGGACTTACAAAGGCCCATAACATATGGAGGGCAGTGAGTGTGAAGACTCTGTGTGCACAAAAAGGTCCCTCAAGGCCAGGTATGTAACATTGGTGGCAACGATATCTGCCCCTCAGGAGCAGTACAGACTTCCTCTTGCTATACAGTGGCTTATGTTCTAGCTCTTGTTTTGCACTTTTTAGCTGCCTTGAGGTGGTGGTTGTTTTTTTTTTTGTTTGTTTGTTTGTTTTGGAACAGTGATACAGAATACTGTATATATATTTCCCAGCTTGCTGGTGCCTTCCAGCCCATATGTCACTGATCAATCAGCTGTCAGCCTACTTGCTCCCAAAGTTCCTTCATGTTGTTAGTCTGAGCACTTGATACAGGGCAATAGGCAGAGGGCCAATGAGCACACCACCCAGCAACCAAAGGGCACTGTTTATTGTACTGAAAGTGTTTACAAAGTCATTAGGGAGGTAACTTTTAAGTGTCACAATTATCTTAGTTTATTACCCTAGCCCTTCAGCACATCTTGCTGCCAATGATGACATCAGAATAACAACAGCAGATAAAACACAACTCAGCAATAACTGGGGAAAACACAGATTGTTTTAGCCTGGTGCTAAAATAAGATCAGAATAGATAATAGGCCAAGCTTTCTAGGAGAGAGCATTGGCATCTTGTAAGATATGCATAAAATCTTCTAATATTCTGTTCTATGTAGGAGAAAGTTGTGCATTATAAAGAACTAGAATAATTTTTGCAGTTCTTATCACAATATACCATCCACATGCCTACACTGTCCCAATTCCTGAGATCCCAGATCCTTCCTATTATACTTTCAGTATTATGCCTTGAGATGTGCACAGCTCTCTACTCTCAACAGTTTCCAAAAACCTCTCCCTCAATGCTTCTAATGCTGTGCAGCAGACCTTTTTCAGTATGACTTATCAGTGATGAAAACTATTCACCACAATTGAAATCCAACAGAAAAACAGACCGTGAGGTTTTTCTCTCTCTCCCACATCCCAATGCAGTGGAAATTCACAGATAAAAATGAAAACTTTTCAAAAGATTATTCGAAGGGCAGCGCCATAAGCAAACCATTTTTGTAATTCTTTTCATAATAAAATATTGATATCTTCTTGGAACTCATCAATGAGTCACCACTACTGGGGCTTCTAGGGCATATTGTACTTGAAACTTTTATATTCCAAATGTGTTTGGAAAGCTAAGCCGCAGGAAAGAATGTATTTCTCCAGAACTAATGGAGGACACAAATTCAATCTGTAAATGGTCCACATTGAGTATAGTTTTATATCGTATCCAGCATCAGCTGCAAAGTCATTGCACAGTTCTCTTATGTTAGAAGAAATGTAATGGGATAATGATTAGAAACAGGTGGTGTCTTCAGTTTTTATTTTGTGCTTTGTTCACTTTTGAACATATGATAGGTCTCTACGAATATATTTCCCTCCTCTTGAATTACATTATGTTCTGTCAATCCAGTACAATACCACTGATCTAGAAGAGGATATTAAAATGATGCTGCTCCAAGGATGTGATATGGAAAAAAATATGTTGTTCGTATTTAATTCATTTTGAAACTAGCTTTCAGTAAAGTAAGAAAAGAAAACATACCTTATCATAATGTCCCAAGCACATTTATACTTTCCTTTACTGTACACATTGTATAGTACGTACTTAGTTTGTAGCTGCAGTAGGAGTGGGTGGGGAGGAGAACAATGGAGCCACAGTGAATAGGTGAATGAGCAGAATCAATTTAAGACAGACCCATCCAGAGTGAAGCAGGAATGCTAGCACCCCAAAAAAACAACAACAAAAAACAAACATTTCCCCAAATTGGCACCTAATCCAGATCCATAGTGAGCCATAGCAGAGCAAAAGCAGCCATATACCTGGCCATAAGAGTGGGCAAGCTTGCGGAGGCCCTGATGGATTAAACCAAAGATCCATCTTGTCCAGCATCCTGTTCTCCCAGGGGCCAGCCAGATGGCTGCATGAAGCCCACAAGCAAGCCATGAGTGCAGTTGCACTCTCCAGGAATTGGTATTCAGAGCAATCTGTTTCCAATATTGTATACATCTGTTGTGGTAAGAAGACATTGATAGCCTTATCCTCCGTTAACCAAGCAAATAATCAGCCCCTTTACATATAGGCCCATAGCAGACCAAACTGAAGAAGTTTCCGTAGATGAATCCTGCATGAGCTGAGAAGGTGGTCAGAAGCCACATTAACTCGTTGCTTGAAGATAGTTCCAGCCCAACCCCAGTGACCTGTCATTGCCTGCTGTCTTCACTTTATTTTCACCCATTCTGGAATTAAAATGGGGGGGGGGGGTTTCCTATTGAACATAGAAACTCCCTTTCTGTGCAAAATGAATAAATAACACACATAACATGATCAATGACACCTCATTCTTTAGATAAATATCTAAAGAATCTAAAGAAAAATAAGCCCTTTTCAAACTGTTAAATAACACACAGAATGGATATACCATGGTGCTTCTTGTTCCTAGTCCTGATCTCCATGTTTTCTATACAAGTGATCTGAAACCTTACAAAAAGCATGGTGCTTTGTCACCTGGAGAGAGCCTAGATGTATACAGCTTTTATGCTGTATTTGTGCTGAACATGTGGAGTTTGAGAGGAGATAGCAACTGTGAGCATGTCCACTTGTTCATTCCACAAGAAAATCAGCCATGCGAAAGGGACTATACTTGCTTGTTAGATCATGCCAAATTAAGTGTTCCAATAGCTGGCATTCTCTCTTTATGGAATGTTTACATCATCTGCACTTGCTGATGTTACTTTCCTTGCCACCCTGGTTTTCTGTACTTCATGGGGCTTTTTCAGATCAAGTTAGTGTGGGTAGCCAGCAAGGCTGTAGACTGCTGGATAAATGTTTAACAGAGGAGAAAACCTCTGGCCCATAAATCTGATTTGGCCTCTAAGGCCATTTTGAGCAAGACATGCCCACCTAGCATACACCTGACAACATATATGAGCAGGTAAAGGCAGGGCTTGGGAGAAAGGGGGGGGGGCTTATAGAGAGAGATTTGTAGGTACTACTGGTCAGCAGAGCCCTTTCGACAGGGCTATTCAATTGCCAACAATCAGTTGGCACATTGCGAATGGGGCTGAAAAACAGAAGTTTTGTGTTTTCTTTTGTGTATGGACCTTAAAGAAAATGGTGGACCTTTGGCTTACCATTCATGTTTGTTACATAGAAAAAGGAACTGGACATCTGGTGTAACAGAGCTGAATCATATCTTGGAATGATAATGTAGTCCAGAGATTCACTTTAAATATCATTCAGGATATTTTGAGGGGGCTTGTGGGCAGAATGTTGAATATAATGAATAAATATGGTGAGAAATTCCTGTGTATTTTTAAATGTAGCAAGAGAATACACTATCTAATTCCAGTTTGTAACTTGGCCACAGTGTATTATCCCACCCAGCCTCGTCGTGGTCTTTTCAGTTTGGCTGTACTTGCCTTTTTTCATCCTTTCATCTCTACCTCCTGCTCTTATCCTTGGAGATTTCAGTATTAACTCTGATGATTCCTCAGTATATTGATTTCTCTCTCACCATCCCATTTGATCTCAACCATCAATTCGCCTTTGCAACTCACAACTATTATCATGTCCTTGATTTTATCCTTGCCAAATATTCTTCTATGTCTGACCTCTGTTTTTCTGAATTTAGCTTCTCTGACCATCACTTAGTCTCTCTTTTGACATCTAAAGTAGAACATGACAGACAAAACTCATACATTTTCCATCAAATCTTCTCCCTTTCCTCATTTTTCTGTCACCTCCCTGCCTTTGAGGCATGTAGCCATGGAATCATCCTTTGACTCTTCTTCCTTATCTTTCCCTTTCTTAACAGTAGATGTTACTGTTTGTTTTCCAACATCACAAATGTGTTCTTTCCTCTTGGTATCTATTGATAAGCTCCTAGCACATGTTCTTATTACCTTTCTACTAGATTACCAGTGTCACCCTCTCCCCTCCTTCTGAACATTCCCTCTTGCTAGAATTACCATACCCAGTTCAGTCAATAAGGAATGACTTCTCTGCTGATCTCACCTTACTCTTCCATCACTGTTTTCCTATCTCTCTTTTAAGTCCTTTCTTTTAAAAAAAAATCAGCTTCAACATTCTAGTCCTTATTTTTAAAGCCCTCCACATGTCTGCCCCAATACTTATTCTATCTCCTCACCTTGCATCCCAACTTGCGGGTGCAGTCTCAGTAAGCCAGTGGTCACCAGGGCAAAGCACAGAAAGCAATGAATGACATGACAACCTTTTGGGATTGAAATGGCCACCACTTTATTGATTACAGGTGTAAGAAGGCCTAGGCCTAGGCATTGGGTATACATCCTGGATCAGCCAACTCGGTTGCTGACCAATAACTTTGTCAGGGTCAATCCTGGTTTAAGGATCCTCATTTGAAGCACATCAAATATGGGCAACTCCTCTAGGACACCAATTGGGGAGTTATATGACCCATTAGCCCCCATCTGCGGATATGGACAGAATCCTTCCCCTTGGGACCCCTTTAGTGTCCTCATACTTTCATCTGGAGGAGAAGGGGGTTAAGGTTCCTTCCCATTCCTGCTCATTAGACTAAGGATCAACCCAGCCTTTTTCCACCAACAACTTGTGACAATTGCTGTGACATAGGCAAAGCTACCAGGTCGGCTCAATTGGTCTGCAGATAAATTCCTCCTTGGCCCCAAACATGGCAACCGATACACTCCACAGCAAAGTCATATGCACACATTGCTAAATATATACAGGATGGGAAGGTGGAGTATTCAGTGTTGACTGTGCTGGTGAAAGACAATGCTGCTGGCTTTTAAGTTTTGGAGGCAGACCTGAGTGAAGACAGGCTTACTAAGGTCTGTTTCAAAATTCCCATCCTGCAGTCTAAATGCCAAGGTAAGGAAGTCCTGTCACTCCAGGCAGCCAGCTGGTGCTGATAATACTGGCCAGTCAACGGCACACAAGGTTCCCCCCCCCCCCAGCTCACCTACGCTGCTGCTGAGAATGGCAAGTTGTTTTTGCTCCTTCTGCACCAATCAGGTTCATGTACTGCTGGATTTTTCCTCCTGCTCTTACATTTCCCTCATATCATCTGCCCCCGCCCCCAATTCCTCGGGCTGCCTCCATCTCCCTTTAAAGTCTCTCCTCAGAAACCTCTTATTTAACGGACTTTCTGAATCATCCCAGCCTCATTATCTGTTCTCCTCCATTTCCCTGACTCTTCTTTTCCTCCGCTAGCTTGCTATTAATTGTCAACCCCTGAAGTATTTTTCAGCTAACCTATATTATTAAAAAATACTGCAATTTGTGTGAGATGCCTGCTGTTGCAATAACAATATACACAGACCATATCTATGTACTGTGTGCATAATCACTTTTATTTGTGTGACTTGGGAAGGTTGATACTGTGTGCTGCAGCCATAATACTAACAAATGAGGTGAACTTCCCCCAATAGAGAAAAATTAAAGGTGCCATGTTACTCTCCACCAAAAGTGCTTTATAACATAGTGTTTTCACAAAACCTATTGTGATCTAGATATAAAATAAAATACTTTGCCTACCATTGTTTCACACTATGAATTTACTAAGTCATCTAAAATCACCTATCAAACTTTGATACCGTATTTTACAAAGGCTCTAGAGCTATACAGCTTTATATTCTTGGACCAATGTTTTATTTATTACATTTTTTATCCTGCATTTCACCCAAGACATTTAGGGGCAGTTCTCCCCTCCCCCTTTTATCCTCACAAGGTCACTTCATGACTGTGCAGGCTTTTGCACCCAAGTCTCCCAATGCTGTAACAACTACACAACGCTCTTCCTATGCTTAAGGTTGTTGTTGTTTAGTCGTTTAGTCAGGGCTTAATCCACTCACAGTGCAGGTATGGCGGCTGCAGGTTAACAGTTCTCATGGGGCATGATAGAAATCTCTATGCATTTTTATTGTATTTTAATCTGTTTTTATTGCAGCTTATGATGTTCTGATTGCAAATTCTTATAAGCATTATAGAAGTGTGGGACAGAAAGTAATTAAAGGGAAATGGAAGCTCTTTGTGTGCACCCCATGTCCCCATTCAGCTGTTATGCATGCCTGGGAACCCAGTGAGAAGAACTGATGGGAAGAAGGGTTTGTACAGCTCTCCCACTCTCCCAGTGGTTTGTTGCAGCACCTACATGCAAGCACACAGGTGGTGGAGGGTGTGAAAGTAGAGCTCTATGGTTTCAGGTGGATCAGTGAGGCCAGAAGTATTATATCAGGGCCATGTTTCAGTACTAGAGACTATTATAACATAAGATGGAACACGGTTCCTGGAAACTGCAAATGGGAAAGTGCTATTGTGTTCAGGTCCTGCTTGGAGGGCTTCCCATGGGCATCTGCTTGGTTGCTGTGAGAACAGGATGCTGGACTACATGGGCTGCTGACCTGATCCAGCAGCCTCTTCTTATGTTCTTATTTCAAAAATATGCCTGCAAAGGGGGGAAAAAACAATTTTTTTTCTTGACTGGACTCAGTGCAGGGTTAAACCCTGTGGAGGCCCCTAGGCAGTTGAAATCTCAGAGGTCCCCTCACATTGAACTAAGAAAGCTTGATGGTAATTTTATTTCAAGATCATATCAATTTTATTTTGATTCATTGGCACAGGACCCTTAAAACGCATGGGGCTCATAGGCCAGTGCCTGTTCTGCCTATTTGGTAATCCAGTACTGACTGGACTTCATTTCCAGTGTAGCTAAGACTTCATTGGTCCATGGGTGTCATACTATGAATCTCAGCTATTATCTTTTTAAAGTTGGTCAAACTGCTGAATATGGTGAATTCCACTAGTACTTTACTTTTTCCAAATGAGCTGATTGCAAAAGATAAGTGAACTTCATGAATAGCCCTCTGAGTATGAATAAAGTTTTTCTAAAAATGAAATTGCACAGTACTGCAGAAAGGACTCTTAAGTGCTAAATAAAAAATGCCTTAAGAGTGAGCTCCTGTCTTTACCTCCTGGGACTGATCACATCCTTTGGCTTAAAACATGAAGTAAGCTTTAATTAGAAGTGAAAATTATCTTTGAAATGTTTAAGTGATATTTATTTATTTGATTAAAGGTGGAAATAGATTTATCTGCTTGCTCATAAAAACAGAGAGAAAAATATGTGGGTTGTGGTATTTTTGTTAGTACAGTTCAATCACACAAGACATTTCTATTATTATGCTAAGAAAATATATGGTTCTAACAGTTGATGTGTCTATTCCAGATTCTAATATTTCTCAATAGATTATTTGTCCAGAAACAAGCAAACTGAAATTTAGTAGAGCTGAAATACTGGAAATTAACTGCATGATGTATTAACCCAAATAATAATGTTCCTGACGTAGGGGAAAATGATGGAAATTAAACATCTAGTTATGCGCACTGTGTCTGCACAATGTGCTGCATGCACCGCATGTGTTAGAATTTCTTCTGAGATCTTTTTTTAATCTTTTATTCATAGCATTGCAGGTGATGAAAAATTTATGCCTTGAGTCTGGCATTGAAATTAAATGCAAAATGAAAACAGAAGCAGTTTATACTGACAGCTTAAATATCTTTATCTAGCATACTGTTATGCTATAAAAATCACTGGGTGACGACTTTTAAAATTTCCCAAGTGCAAAAATTGAATGGTTGTACAATAAAGAATAATGGTATATATACAGATCATAACAATAAAGTTGTATATCATTAATAATCAGTAGGGTTAAATAATTGTAAAGATTTTCATATATATATAAGTAATTTTAAGCTTTTTTAATCCTGTACACCCTGATTGGTGACAAGTCATATAAAAATCCCAGTGGCAGAAAAGAATTGATTTTATATTATATATAATGAGTCTGATATTTTCTTATATGTCATATACGAAGAGCACATCTTCCTGAAACCTGAATGTAGTCATCTAGGGAAGGTTAATTATTCAGGAGATGCAGTTCATTAATCAGAATTTTCAGTATGTTTATGCTGTGTAAGAATGTCAACAGTTGATCCTATAGATGCATTTCTGAAGTAGATTTTTAATCTAAAGCTTTCTTAAAGCATCCTTAAAATGCTCACTATGCTTGAGTTTTTATCAGCAGGAGTATGATCATAAATTAACTGGCTTTAAAGTTTTCCTATTAACAGGAGGTGTTCAGTAAATTGTTCTTTTACACAATTGCCCTTGCTCTGGGGCTTTTTGGTGTTCTGGGAATTTTGCTGGTGGAATAACACAGAACTGCTAATTCATAATGCACATTAATAACAAGGACATGATTGCGGCTATCTTTAGTGAACACTGCAGTGTGACACATCTAAGAATTGCATAACTTCATACAATCAAATTAAGCACATCCACAAAGGAGTTATTTAGCAACTTAATAAAGAGAGTTGGAAATATTGGGTGTCTGGATGTAATCAAATAAAACAAATGGCCGGTTAAAGTCTGCATATTGAAGGTTATAATGTGGTTCTTACCATTTTTACCTCTAATTTCTGATTTGTAGCCTTTTATGTAAAAGTAATGTGTATAGTTCTGTAGATAACTGTATACAGTGTTAATTGTCCTAAAAGTGCTCTGAAAATGTATTTGGTTCAGTAATTCATTTGCATTTTAATGATCTTCACAGCATAAGGTTACAGAATCAATTTGATAGACCTATGACTCTTTATAGCATAGTGGGTAAAGTGCTGTGATACTTTTCTTGTTTCATAGCATTCATAATGCCCATTATAGAAAAGTAGAATACATATACCTTGATAATTAGTAGCAACTTGTATGTAAATCCAGTTTGCATTTTATAATTTTGCTGTATTAATATTCAGATGTTCTATATTTTGAAATATAGGGCATTTTAAAGCAAACCGGTCTCTTAGCACTCAGGCAGATTATACTGTTGTGAACAGATGAAATACTTCACATTTGATCAAATGGTTTGCACTATAACTTTTTGTGAAAACACCATTATGCGAAACAAATACTTTTTAATTGTATCTGTTGTCCAGAATATATACTTGTGTTTTTGGGGAACAGAAATCAATGTGCTAACTTTTACAAACACATGAAGTAACATATTCCACTGTTTTATATCAACCATTTTAAATTTTCTGTGTAACATTTCTCTCATTTCCTTTATCATATACAAATTTAATATCACCATGAATAAATCTAAATTGTTTGCTTCTTTCTTCCTAATTCCTGAAGCAATGTAAAAGCCTAGAGAGGTTTGAAGTGACAGGATTACAAGCAGTCTTTTGCATACATGGCCTTTAGGGAAGAGCGGCTACCTTGCATCTAATAAACAAGAAAGTGAATTCGTTGAATAATGAATTAAGTGGCATAAGTTGTGATAACAAGGAGCAAATGTAACTTCAGACGAATGGTATTTGCTTTGTGTGGGGTTATCTGAGAGGGCTGAAGCTCTGCCAAGAGAGATCGAAAAAAGGCTCATTATATTAGGATGTTCTTTTGCAGAACACAGCTTAAAATGATCTTGCTTTTTTGTTGTTTGTTGAACTCTTGTGTGTGTTTCTATCAAATCAGCCATCTCCACCAGGGGGATAACAATGATTCTTTTAGACCTTTGCATGTTGTGTAAAATGAAAACTCCTAGTGAGTTTTAGATGGGTCAACCAATGATTAAATAGAGATGTCTAATTGGTTGATCCATATTAGGGTCAGCAGCTGGTTACAGGATAAAAGCTTGTGGTGCCCCACTTGCATAGTTCTGAACCAAATTAAATTATTAATCTATTCTCTGCTTCAGTGTAGCTTCACAGGGATTCCTAACCTGCCATGCCAAATAAAACAGAACTACTGCTTTACATTTTCATTATGACGAATTATGTTTTAAATTGCAAATGTTCTCCTGTTTAGCTTGCACTGCATAGCTCAGTCTGGGTCTAGAATTCACTTAGACAGCATTGTTTATAAGGTGTTTTGTTAGAATGTGGGTAAATAAATGTAAGGCACCAACTTGGTTGTTGACTGGAAATCTGGATTGTGTCCTGAAAATGTCAGATTGTAGCACTTTAATGGGAAATATAACAGGAAGACTGCAGTCCTAAACACACTGACTTAGAAGTATGTTTAAATTATACTGAAACAGTATTCAATAATACTATTTATTATTCCTATACTGGATGCTAGGTCATTACCAGGTAAAACTGTGGTTATGATTGTGATGCCAGTGTTTTCCCCCTTAAACAAGAGAATACTTTTTTTTAAAAAAGCAGTGAGTGTCAATCTGTGTATTGTTAAAACTTGCAAATTAACTAACAAGATAATCTTGAACTAGTAATAAGGAGGCAAGTTCCTTGAGTTTTGAGTCATTATAGCATTGCCTTTATTTTGTCTTTAATTAGTTGAAGCTAATGTGCATGATCAAATAGATGGAATATTGTGCCTTAAAAAATTCTGTATGGTAAATTGTTATGATACTAACACCTTAATATAAACAGCTCAGACGAATCTGGAGTTATAGTTATTCAGAATTGTCAGCTGAAAACTGTTACAGCATTGTTCCTTTGGACTTTATTTTGAAAAATATTTGCTGTATGTATTGCCAGGTGCTTGTTTTATATTTCTAATTAACTGACTCTAAGACATCTGTTGTGAATTAGTAGCTGATCATCACATTACTGTGTTGTTGCTTAAAAAAAACAAAACACCTTTTAAAGTCATAGTTTTTCTTAACCTAAAACTCATTCATTTGACTATTTCATATTCAATGAAGCCACAATGTCAGCAAGACTTCATAAGTTACAGAAGCCACTAGAAAAGGATGTGTGAGTGACTTACTTAACACATCTATCTTTTGTGGTTTAGGGTTAATGTTTGAAAGAGCAACTTGAGCATATTCCCTGTGGCATGAAGTGTGAATTGTACCCATTTTTGGAACTCGCTATTTTGTCAGTTGTGCAAGCTCCATCTTTGCACATTCCCTTGGAAGTTCAAACATGATGGATACATATATGAAACTTACTTAAAATGTTTACTCTCCATCCATTGCAGCACTTACTGCAAAGCTGCCCTTTGTTTTTCTAACTATCTGAATTTACTTTCTGCCATCTTTATAGTTTTGCTTTTCTTTTGGGTGATCTCCATACATCCATCAGTGACACGCCATCTTGAAATGATAATAGAAATAGTCTCAGGAGCAATATTGGTAGCTCTCTAGCAATATGATACTGTTTTCTCTCCTTCCCTCCTCTCAAAAAAGGGGCTCAGAGTGATCAGGCAACAGTGGCTCAAAGGGGCAGAATTGCACTTCACTAGGGCCCTTATTGGACCATTTAGGAACAGAACAGTTGTCTGTATATAAATTTGATCTTAACATGGCTGCTCCTGGCCAATTTGCAATATATACAGGATGTATTTTATTTATTTACAATATCTGAATAGTTTTGCAACTACAGCCTTCCTAAAAGTAGCTTAGGAATCTAGAAACTAGGGAATCAAACTGAACAGCTTTCTAAATATAAACACTGCTTTAAAAAAATCAGTTGAACAACCTAAAATTTCTTGATTGTCTTGAACTAGACAAGCTCCAAAACATAAAAAAAGATTATTTTGAGGATGATAAGAAAGGGAGTTGAAGTAACATTTCATGGAAAGACAGGCCAGGTAACATAAAGGTGATGAGAATTTGTGGGATTTGAAGGAAGATGAGCAAACTTTTCCTCCCCAAGTAAGAAAAGGGAAAGGCGCTGAGAAAAGAGGCCCCATTGAAAGGAAGGTTACCATGGGCGGACTACGGTAGTTGTTAGTCAATGTGTAATAACCACCCCTCCTCACCTTCTTACAGTGCAATGTATCCTTTTGGCCTTGTATATATTGTTCATTTGTTACATTGCAAGCTGCTTTGGACACAAGCTGGAAAAAAGCAGCATACAAATAAATAAATGAATTAATGAAAGTGCTACAGATGGGTGACTTCCCCCAGGCTCACATTTTACTGGAACATAAAATAACCCAAGCTGCCTCCAAGAATCGCAATGTAGCTCAGCAAACAATATGATTTCAGGATTTGCATAGTTGAACTGCAATGGTGGTATAATCCCACCATGAGACAGAGGAGGAGCTACCGTAATTGCAATGGCAGTACCCTATGAACAATAATTCCCAAGGAAGAGTTGCCTTTCACCTCAGTACAGAATAAGATATCCTCTTACTTAGGACTAGAGCACCACACACTCATCCTAGCAGATGAGTAAAAAATAGAGGATTGGGGAGGGATTTCAGGTTATCTGGATAGAAAGATGGAAAGTTTGCTGTAAATTCTTCTGTGGCTAAGGATACCTGATTCAAGGGTGTGTTGCTCACCTCTTATCTGAGGTGAACTCCCTGCAGGATTGTGCAAAACAGTTGATGAGCCTCTGTAGCACTTCCTCAGAGTGCACTGTTTAGGCTGCATCATCTGTAGCCTTTGCAAACATCTCTTGGGTAATGTTGAACAGACCCCTTTTGCTCCTTGAATACACACCATCTTCAGTCAAGCTGAAGGCATACGAGAGCAGCAGGACGAAGAATAGGCCAAAGAGGGTTGCAGCAAGAACACAGCCCAGTTTCACACCACTCTTTATAGGGAAGATGTCTGAAGATGAGCTGTCATATTGGATGGTGCCATGCATGTTCTCATGGAAGGACACAATCTTCTTGTGAAGCTTAGGTGGGCATCCTGTCGAGCAGTATGAAGAGTCCTCTTTGGCTGAGGAGGTCAAAGGACTTATCTATGAAGTACAAGGGGTGTCTCTGCTCTTGGCATTTCTCCTGTGGCTGGCACAGTGAGAAAATAATGTTGACTGCTGATCTCTGAGCTTTAAAGCCACATTATGACTCAAGATTGAACCTGTCATCAAGTGACTATAATCTGTTGAGATGGGCTTTCCCCACAATACTGAAAAGGGAGATCCCACAGTAGTTGTTACAGTCATGGTGGTCACCTTTGCTCTTGTAGAGGGTCACAGTACTGGAGTCGCATGTGTCTCGAGGCACAAATCTTTGCTCTCAACATTGCAAGAGGAGGTCGTGGAGATTTGTCATGAGGGAGGAATTGAACCTTTGGTTCGGATTTCCAGCACTTTTGTTGGGATTTCATCCTGTCCTGGGGCTTTACCAAATGCCTGAGAGTTGATGGCGTTCTTCAGCTCACCACATTGCTGTCATAAGAACAGCCTGTTGAATCAAGCTATTGATGGTCTTGTCCTCCATTAATTTGTCTAATCCACCACCGCTTCTTGTGGGAGGGAGTTCCACAGTGTAACTACGCACTGTGTGAGGTAGTACTTTCTATTTTCTGCCCTGATTCTTCCAACATTGGGCTTTGTTGGATATGTTACTATATAAGGGGTTATGCATGCAAAGAAAAGGGACAAGAAAGGGTTAAATTAGGGGTGCTGGTTAATTTTTGGTGTGTTTGCCTGCATCTGCAACTGGTTAAGCATGTGAGAATGACTCAGCACAATTATTTTCCACTTCTGCCAGCTGCTTCTAGGCTGCAGTCCTGGGCACATTCACTGGTAAATCTTATTATTTCAAGAAGTCAACTTCCAAGTAAAAACACATAGTCCTGCAGTCTGACATTATGCAAGCTCACAATGTCCTGGCTCCCATTCCAAAACATGGCAAAAGATGCTCTTACTTGTAAGGAAGTGGTCTTTATTAAGGCAGAGGAATGGTACAGACACAAGCAACAGGAAAAGAGCTAATCTGGTCCCAGAGCTCTCAGCACGTGTAGGATTGGGCACACCATCTAGGTGTAAGGGCTGAGGTATGAGTCTTCATGAGTCAAATATCAGGGACAAGAGGTTTAAGACTGCACAGGAGCTCAGAACTTGTTCCATGCCCACCTCACTTACAAGACTATTCCGGTGGGAATGTCTAGCTTGCAAGCGGGCATTATGTCTAGATGAATGAATCTCTTTCCTTCTCTTGGAGGCCTCACTTTGTCCTAGGAGAGAGTGATGGACCCTTCTCCCCCTCTGCATCCTGCTCAGCCAGCCCAGGCTGTAGCCCAGAGCCCTTTCCAGACTCCGAAAGCACTCTCCCCCAAAGGAGGGGAAGGAGCTGGGGTTCCTGTCTCAACATTGAAGACAGGTATGTTCAGAGGGCAAGAAGGGCTTTCATCTGTTCCAGCCTCCTGCTGTTATTCCTCCTCTTCCATCCCAGGTCTGAGCCTACAGACATTGAGGGAGTCATGACACATGAATGCTCAATATGCAACAGAACAGCTAAAAATGTAATGTTATACAGTAATGTTATATATATAGGGACGCGGGTAGTGCTGTGGTCTAAACCACAGAGCCTAGGGCTTGCCGATTAGAAGGTTGGCGGTTTGAAATAGGTACCGTTCCAACGGGAAGGTAAACGGCGTTTCCATGCACTGCTCTGGTTCGCCAGAAGCGGCTAAGTCATGCTGGCCACATGACCCGGAAGCTTCCTCAGCCAGTAAAGCGAGATGAGCACCGCAACCCCAGAGTCATCCACGACTGGACATAACGGTCAGGGGTCCCTTTACCTTAATGTTATATTGGTATTGCAGAAGCATCACACTAGTTTAATACAGAGGTAGAATTAGAGCAACATCTTTACACAATTATTGTTATATATCTAACCTGATAATTAACCTATTCTATTTTATTATTGTAAGCTTTAAAAATTATTTCTTTGTTTGACTTTGACTCTGAGTCGCTTGGTCTGATCATCCAGTACCTACATCCACCTCAGAAAAGGTGTACAGTACAAAGATATTATTTATTTGGAATGAAATGTTGGCAGTGAGAGGCAGGCTTCGTTTAATCTATCATGTATGTGGCAGGAATCATGCATGTAATAATATAAAGGTGAGATATCTTGCCACACTGGTGGTACTTGGGGATTGGAAGACCCCAAACCATCACAATTTGGTGGGCAGTGATGGACGGGCATTTTATCAAGTTCACTAACAAGAGATGGGGAATGCAATTTTTGCCAGCTCTTCTTCTAGAACAGGGTAGAAGATTAGGGGAGCAGCAGGAAGAAGTGCAGATTGGTAAAAATGATATACTCTTATGCCTCTTCTGTAGCATAATAAGCGGATTCTTTTTTTAAGAATCTGTAATGAATATATAGAAAACTTCATTGTTTTCACTCTTTGTTGAAACTCTAAAAGAAAGTAATTTTCTAAAATAATTTCAGAAGCTGCACAGCAGAATTATCAAAGTCTCAAGGAGGGCCCTAAAGGAGTGTACCTCCAGTTTTTAACAGAGTACATCAGAAGTACAGTAGTTAAGATAAGGGTTTTTGTTCATATTTTTCTTGTTGGCCACGACAGTTATTTGAATGAATTGAGAACTAGGAAATCTAAATTACATGAGCATAGTAAGCAACTCTTTCTTTCAATGAACTAAAAGCATTTTGCTCACATGAATTAACCAAGCATCTATTGTAAAAATGCTGTATCTGTATTTGTACAATGATTTAGTAGAAGGTCACTAAAGACTACCATATTGCCACAATTTTTTACCTTCAAAGAGTAGATGCTTTGATGCATCTCAGCTGAAGACCCAGGGAACACTAACTTCAGCAGAGGGAGTTACTGGTAGGACAGAATCCTATCAGGCATGGAAGGATCACAACAGGGAGGCCAAGGTCTTCGAGGTGTTGGTCAGAAAAAAATAGTAATGAGGTCTAATGAAGGCTGGTTGGTCAGATCCTGTTGTCCTACAGTGTAGAGGCTGTGAATACTGAGCTGTGAGTGTACTTTGAGTCCAGCGAAGCCCCTCCTCTGTCGTGAAAAGTTCTGGAGTGTAAATGACAGCTCCTTCCCTCCATGTTTTCACTGAGCTTGAAGAAGGGAATCAAGTCTGAAGATTGTTGATGGAATGCTACTCAATTAGTTTATCAATTTATTTGTATTTATTACTTGAAAATCCAATTCATTTTTGTCTTAATCAGTACGGTCCAGACCCTCCAAGTGTCCCTATTTTCCAAGGTTCCTGATTTAGAGAAGCCGTTCTGGTTTCTGATTTGTTCCCGGAATGTCCCACTTTTATTTAGGATGTCCCTATTTTCATTGGAGAAATGTTGGAGGGTATGGAGTTATCTGACCTCCAAGTCATCTGAAGGCAATCCTGTATAAGGATTTTTTTTTTAAAAGTTTAATGTTTTAGTATGTTTTTAATGTGTGTTTGAAGATGCCCGGAGGGGCTGGGGCAGCCCAGTAAGATGTGTGGGGTATAAATGATGGCGATTCCAAGATGGCGGCGCGCATAGACGCTGCGGCTTAGTGCTCTCCCTTAGCGTTCTGTTTTGTTTGTTTTGTTTTTATTATTTTTACTTGGTCTGAGTATGTCTGGCCGGGCAAGAAAGATTTACAGCAGGCAGGAACTTCTGAAGGTCGGGTTACAGTGTGAACAAGCTGTAAGAGCTGATTATTTTCGCCCAGATAACGTTCCTGTGGGAGTAGCCAGGTAAAGTCCAACTGGCAGTTAAAGTCCAACTGACAGTTCAGCTGCTGTAGGGCGCTGGCTTTGGGATGCCATTTGTCTACACGGGATTTGCACCTTCCTGATTGTGAAGAGGACCGAAAATTAATTCAGCCTTGAACAAGCAGATAAGGAAAGGAGTGGTTTAATGGGAATCCAATAGCCAGTAACCGGATACAAGATATACAAGATGGCAGCGCGCATAGACGCTGCGGCTTAGTGCTCTCCCTCAGCGTTTTGTTTTGTTTTTATTATTTTTACTTGGTCTGAGTATGTCTGGCCGGGCAAGAAAGATTTACAGCAGGCAGGAACTTCTGAAGGTCGGGTTACAGTGTGAACAAGCTGTAAGAGCTGATTATTTTCGCCCAGATAACATTCCTGTGGGAGTAGCCAGGCCACCGGGCTCTCCATGGATTACTATGCCTCCAGGGAGGAGGCGAAGGCGGCGTAGAGACAGGAGGCAAAGGCGGGGTTGTCGGGCTGGCGTCCTGGTAAGATTGCAGAGGAGTCCATCTAAACCACCGCTCCCTAGCATATTTCTTGCTAATGTGAGATCTCTTGCCAACAAGATGGATGAATTGAGGCTGCAGGCAGCAAAGAACAGCCTTGTAAAAGATTGCTGCGTTTTATTTGTCATTGAGACATGGCTTCAACCGTCCATACCAGACACAGCTATTCAGTTGGAAGGCTGTGCGGTACATCGTCATGACCGAGGCATGGACTTCGGAAAAACCAAAGGAGGGGGGCTGTGTGTATATGTGAACAAATGCTGGTCCAATAATTCGAAGACTGTGGGCAGTCACTGTTCACCGGATTTGGAATATGTGGCTGTTAAATGTAGACCAGCCTATCTCCCTAGGGAGTTCACAGCTGTTATGTTAACTGGTGTGTACGTGCCACCAGATGCCAATGCCAACTTGGCTTTGGGATGCCTGCAGGACCTTATCAGCAGCCAGCAAGACAAGTATCCTGAAGCTGTGCACATCATTGCGGGAGACTTCAACCATGTTGAACTTAAAACAGTGCTCCCAACGCTCTATCAGCATGTGAAATGTCCCACAAGAGGGGACAAGACACTGGATAAAGTTTATTCGAATGTAAATCACGGCTATAGGGCTTTACAGCTGCCACACTTGGGCCAGTCCGACCATATGTCTCTGTTCCTGGTACCAGCATATATCCCACTCAGGAAACGGGCTCCCACAATATTAAAATCTGTTAAAATCTGGCCTGAAGGTGCTATTCACCAGCTGCAGGACTGTTTTGAGAGAACCAATTGGGATATTTTCGATAGTTCAGACCTGGAGGAGCACACGGCGGCAGTTCTGTGCTATATCAATCACTGCACAGACACTGTCACAGTAAATAAATCCATCCGGTTTTACCCCAATCAGAAACCCTGGATGAATAGAGAGGTCCAGTGCCTGTTGCGGGAAAGGAACAGGGCTTTCAGGTCAGGCGAGGTGCAGCTTTACAGTGTAGCAAGAGCAAACTTGAGGAGGGGTATTCGACGGGCAAAATTGGATTATAGGCTGAGGATTGAGGATAATTTAAGGAGCAACAACACAAGACAGATGTGGCAGGGGATTCAGCATATTACCAACTACAAACCTAACCTTGGTGCTGTCGACGGTGACCCTTTGCTGGCGGAGGAGCTTAACCTCTTCTTTGCTCGCTTCGAGAAGGAGCCACCTGAGACGCCGGTATTACAGCCACCAGCCCATAGGGGCCCCTCATTCACGGTAGAGGAACATGAGGTGAGACAGGTATTGAGGATGGCGAATCCGAGGAAGGCGGCTGGACCTGATGGCATCACTGGAAAGGTGTTGAAGGGCTGTGCGGATCAGCTGGCGAGGGTCTTTACTAAGATCTTCAATAAGTCCTTACACCAGTCTATTGTCCCACCCTGCCTGAAGTCGTCAACTATTGTCCCTCTGCCTAAAAAATCCACAATCAGTAGTTTGAATGACTATAGACCAGTTGCACTGACTCCAATCATCATGAAGTGTTTTGAGAAACTGGTGCGCCGTCACATTATTTCCTGTCTTCCATCAACTTTTGACAACTACCAGTTTGCATACAGGGCAAATAGATCCACAGAAGACGCTATCAACACCACTCTCCATGCTGCTCTGTCCCATCTGGAGCAGCCGGGGAGTTATGTGAGGCTGCTGTTTGTGGATTTTAGCTCTGCTTTTAACACTATCCTCCCCCATAGACTGGTGTCCAAGCTAGAGGCGATTGGACTCTCCAACTCCACCTGTCTCTGGGTTTTGGATTTTTTGTCAGAACGTTCTCAGAGGGTTAGAGTAGGGTCACATATGTCCACAGCCCTTAGCCTTAACACCGGCTCACCACAGGGTTGTGTGTTGAGTCCCCTGCTCTATGCTCTCTATACGTATGACTGTACAGCCATCTATTCCAGCAACAAAATCATCAAGTTTGCTGATGACACTACGGTGGTAGGGCTCATTTCAGGAGGGGATGAGTCCGCCTATCGGGACGAGGTGGAGCGGCTCTGTGTTTGGTGTGGAGAGAACAATCTGGCTCTTAATACGGCTAAGACCAAGGAATTGGTGGTGGATTACAGGAAAAAAAAGGCGGACATTCAGCCCTTGTATATCAACGGGGAACGGGTGGAGAGGGTGGCGGAATTCAGGTTTTTGGGAGTAACTATCGATCAGGGCATGACTTGGAGCGCAAATACCACTGCTCTGGTGAAGAAGGCCCAGCAGAGAATTTATTTCCTCAGACTTTTAAAGAAGAACAATCTGAGTGAGAGACTGCTGGTGTCCTTCTACCGAGGCTCCATAGAGAGCATTCTTACATACTGTATTTGTGCTTGGTTCTCCAGTTGTACAGC
Organism: Podarcis muralis; assembly: GCF_964188315.1. Taxonomy (NCBI): domain Eukaryota; kingdom Metazoa; phylum Chordata; class Lepidosauria; order Squamata; family Lacertidae; genus Podarcis; species Podarcis muralis. The sequence continues at coordinate 30,657,944 of NC_135665.1, forward strand.
TAGGGAGAGGAAGGTGCTCCAGAAGGTCATAACCACAGCCCAAAGGATTATTGGTCATCCTCTCCCATCTTTGGAAGAACTGTACGGTTCCCGTTGTCTTAGGAAAGCAAATAACATCCTGCAGGATTCATCTCACCCGGGACACAGTCTGTTTGCACTACTGCCTTCTGGCAGGAGATATAGAAACATCAAGTCAAAGACAAATAGACTGAAAAACAGTTTCTATCCAAGAGCTGTGGCCTTTTTGAATGCTGTAACTCGATAGTGTGACCTGGGAGTTTGATGGGTGTTGGTGTGGGTGTGGCTGGAATGTGGTTTGTTTGGTTGTTGTTGTTGTTTTGCTTTTGTTGTTTTAAGGGATGGCATCCAATTTCGTTGCACTTGTGCAATGTTGCACTTGTGTAATGACAATAAAGAATCTATTCTATTCTATTCTATTCTATTCTAAATAGTAAAATTATCATTATAGAATGGGACGTCTGTATTTTCATCAGAAAAATGTTGGAGGGTATGTAGGATCAGATTCACCAGTTTATATCATTCAGGTAGTGAATATTAGGCTCCATGTGCCTATAAACCAGGCATAGGCAAACTCGGCCCTGCAGATGTTTTGAGACTACAACTCCCATCATCCCTAGCTAACAGGACCAGCAGTTAGGGATGATGGGAATTGTAGTCCCAAAACATCTGCAGGGCCGAGTTTGCCTATGCCTGCTATAATAAACTAAAAACAGTACCATACCTCTTTAAATAGTCATGGCCTCCCCCAAAGAATTCTGGGAGCTGTAGTTTGTTAAGGGTGTTGAGAGTTGTTAGGAGACCCCTATTCCACCCACAGAAGTACACTTCCCAGAGTTGTTTAACAGTCATCCCTCTTCGGAATGTACTCTTGGAGAGTTGACATAAGGTATGCCACAGCAGTCCTTAAGCTACTCTCATTTGTATTTATTTATTTATTTATTCATTCATTTGAGCAGGAAGTAAACCAGCGTGTGTAAATGGATAATGTGAAAGTCACTGAGTGCATTGTCTGTGCCATCCAGGAATTCCCCTGCACTCAGGGAGTTCCCATCTGGCAAATTAGAGTAGCTGTCTGGATGCTTTGTAATGCCTGGGCAGTGGAAGACAGCAAGAACAAGTGTATTCGTTTACTTCGTTCAGCTGTCTAACCCATTTTTAGATGTGTATGCAATTTTCCCTATAATTTTCAGATCCACAATTTGCTAATCATGTTTTGAATTGTAGCAAAGAAAAACCATTATACTAGTGCTATTCAAACAGAATAACTAGATCAAAAACAAAGTAAAATCTTTACAAAGTAATGTGGAAACAGCTAAGATAACTTTTAATATGTTTTGTTAATGATACAAGGAGAAGAAGCTGTCACACATTTTTCTCCTGCAGAATGCAGCAGCTAGGGGAAATAAAAAATTCTATAAATAGTTTGTTTAAATAGCTACAGTGATCAAAATCAATGTCTACAGCAAATATTTGAATATTGGGATCAATTCAAATAATTGTTCATCAAGTCAAGAAGATTATTGCACTGATAAATTACTGTAAAAGCAAAGAAGTGTGTCTTAAGTATAGATATGTTATTTAAGACTGAACTGAAAATGGAGTATATTGCATTGGAATTATAAGTAAGAGAAGAATGTTAGAATTCAGTCTACCTAGTTTGGTAACTCTTAAGAACACAAAGGACTTGCAGAAGTTATAGAAAGAAAATACTGTTTTGCAAGATCCTATGATTGGGTTGTAGCCAACTAAGTTCTACCCAAAATAGACCCATTGAAATTAATGTAAGTTCATTTCCATTAACTTTAATAGGTTTACTTTGATTATGACTGATGTTGGATACAACCCATTGTGGTGGGAAAGGGGGTCCACTGCTCTGCTGGAGTTGCAATAATCACCAGACCTTTCAGACCATGAAGCCGCCTTTAGTCCACACATGTATTTGGAGAACCACTTTTTAATTTTTTACCATATATTTTATGCTGATAGTACTGTTGTTGTGATTCGTCTTAGATCAGGTTTCAACCCAGTAGTCAATTCAGACTAGCCAATTAAGAATTATAGTAATATGTGCTATTGTCAGGTATTTATGCTGACAGAAGACAATTGGTCTAGCCTGGCATAAGGCAACTTCTAATAACTTTAACAGGAATAAAATATAAATGGCTTCTGATGAAGGCCTGTGCCTGTGACAGAACTGAAATTGGTTGAGTCATTTTTACAGCCTATGTTTTAAATAGTGAATGGGATATCAGGGTCCTAATTTTACTTCTGGTTCGAATTGATGAGGAAGAATATACTTCATTGAAGAGAACAGCATTATAAGGTTATACCACCTTGGCATGATTCTTCCTCAGAATTCAGAAGATACAGCAGATATCATAAAATCCTCAGTTCTAAGGTTCTGAACAGCTTCTAAAACTATCAAAACTTTTTGCTATGTGGTTATGTTCATTTTTTATTACTGTTATGTAGTAGCTACATGTTTACTGAGCCTCTCTCCAAGGGTAGACCTTGGTCTTTGCCTTCAGAGGAAGATCCAAAGAATAATATGCCCCCATGGGGCACTCTTCCAGGGACACTGCTAGTCTTCTTCTATAACATTAAGATTGCTAGCTTGCTCTTGTCCCTCTAATAACAACTTAATATTTCAATTTTCAGGGAATGGTGACCCCCAGTATCACTTGCTGTGATCTGTTGTTGAAAGCACACAACAGAGGCTGCTAAAACATTGAAATTAACCTTACTTTTTAGCATCATCTACATAACTGAGTACTATGCTAGATAAACACAAGAAGAAGTGATCTTAGGACAGGTGTGGGGAATCATTGCCCCACCAGTCATTGTTGAACTACAATTCCTATCATCCCTATCATCCCTGGCCACTTGTCATGCTTACTCAGGAAGATGGGAGTATAGTTCACCAACACTTGGAGGGTGAAAGTTCCCCCACATCTGTTTTAGGAGGCAATTTCCCTTATTTACTTATGTACTGGTGCTCTAGTAGAGAATTTGAATTAGCAGGTGCCCAATTCTGTACAAGCTTACTCATAAATAATTCCATCTCAGTTCAAAAAGAGCTGGAATGGGAAATATGTGACCCTCCCATCATTGACCATTGGTCATGCTGGCTGGAACTGATGGGAGCTGGAGCCCACAAAACATGTGGAGGACCTCAGGTTTTTGCTGCAGAATATACTATCCCTGTAGAGGAATGTTGGAACGTGGTCTGTTGGGGTGTTGTGCCCCACCTTTCACCCCCCCCCAAGAAAACCCCACACAAGGTGCCTTACAAAAACCAATATAATACAAAGCTAGCTTTTTTTAAAGCCCTAAAAGAGAGAAACATGCTAGCAAACATAATTTAAAACCAAGAGTGCAGCAGCAAATACTTGGCATTCAAAATTTGTTTGCATCTTCTTTGTTTGGTGGTAAATAACCTGTCTTATTCATGCTTGAATGGAACCTGAGTAAATATGAAGTGTTTAGATTTTTCTTCTTTTTTTAATATTCTGAGGTACATAATATTAACTTTTTTAGAAATCTGTAATCTGAAGGAATATGAAACATGGAAGATATTTAATCTTTTGAGTTAAAAGAACGCTAGGTAAAATAAGAAATAAATACAGCTTAAGTGCACTGACATTGCAGAATAACAGGAGCCAAGTAAAAATGTTGATAACCTGATGATTTACAGAGACTCTTGACTTCTGTGCTTCTCATAGTCTAAGGGAAGAAAAGACTACAGGTCTGGGAGCCTTTTCTGATATAATGTTGGTAAAAGAAAACGCTAATGCAGTCTGATATCGCTGCCAAATTAGTAGTCACATTACTGACTTTTTCCCTTAAGAAATCAAATGAGGTGGATTTAGCCTGTGTATCTTTGAGCAATAATGGACCATTTCAGAGAAGTTGCAAAGTAAGACATTGAGATACAGATCAGGGGTGGAGCCCCAGGGCCGGATTAGATTAATTCCACTTTCACATCTATGCAAAGCACTGTTTTGAATTCTGTTCTCAGAAACCTACAAAGTGGCCCAAGTAATTCCATTTCCACTTATACTGATAACATATTAACACATACCATTTTTATTATTTGTAGTACATAATTTGTGTAAGAGCAGGAAGATATTTGAACAATAGAACAAAAACTTACACCGACTACTATATTATCAGCATTTTCAATGCGTTAGTAGTCAAAGTAGGCAGATTAATTTACTTATGGTAAGCTAAGTGCATTCTTGGCTCGTAAAGGAGAATCATTTGCTCACTTAAGCCAGATATCCCACTTTTGACGGCAAATGTCATTGCCTGGATTTCCCTTTGACAGTTTGGCAACCCTGTACCCCTGTTATAGTATCCATTTATTTGTCTTGTTTTCAGCCAGATTAATCCATTCTGTTTTGACAAGTAGACTGATGGGTAATTGATAACTGTGATAGACACAAACAGAAGAGTTGGATACTGAATAATTCAGCACTTTTCAGTATCAATAAGAGAACAGGTTGAAGAATTTGTGTCTCTATTTACACTTAAACTAAACTAAGTCAGCCCAGACATTTATGCTGCCAGTCTATCAGAAAATCAAACAGTGTACATTCGGTTTCCACCCGACAAAATGTTTTATAAGCTTGTAACAATATGTGTGAAGCTGCCAGAATAATAAATAGGTACAGCAGCCCATGCATGCTAATGTTATGTTGTAAGCAGTTTTGTTGACAAGTGCTAATACTTCTTTCATACTATCATCAAAAGCAGCTAATACAACAGCCATTATTTGCTGGCTTTCCAAGCAAGACATGATGGATTGTGACCTTAATATGGGTTAGCCGAGTTTTGAAAGTTAAACAACTTGCAATAAATCATAGAATTATTACAATGCGGTTTAATTGGTTAAGGACTGTTTATTTCCTAAACAGGGTGAAAAATTTCTGTTTCGGCATTTCTAATTTGCAAAGTGCATTTTCATTATGAATGGCAGTTTAATATTCTGCTCTTTTGTCATGCAAAATATGCAACACACAGGCAATCTATTAATTGGACAAAAATGCATTGCAAGCGTAAATTATCCTTTATATCATCACTTGTGAGCTTTTACATCTATTAAATGTGCTAAATGGTACATACTACAGAATCCAACATGCAGGTTAGTCTTGAAACTTAATTCAACCTCAAGATTATTATAATGACCTTTATTTTTGGCAAAGTAAAGTAATTAAGTAATTGTAAACACATAGGGCAATTACCTTTTCCTTGGTGAGTATATTTTATTGACTTAGCAGTTTTGGGAATATGTGTAGTTTTATACTGGTATTGTTCTGGTATTATTGTAAGTGAATGTTCTTGGCTTCCTTTTGTTTTCTTCCTAACAAATTTCAGAATAAAGTTGCATTCATATGCAAATAGAAAATATTCTAAAAACATTTTAAGTGTATACTGCAGAGAAGCTGGTAAAATGTGGGCTGGATGAGGTAACTGTTAGGTTGAACCCAAAGAGTGCTCGCTAATGGTTCCTCAACACCCTGGGAAAAAAATGACAAGTGGGGTGCCACAGGGTACTGTCCTAGACCTATTGCTGTTCAGCATCTTTATAAATGATTTGTATGAAGGAATTGAGAGGATGCTCATCAAATTTGTAGATGACACCAACCTGGGAGGGGTAGTGAATGCCATAGAAGACAGAACTGGGCTTCAAGATGACTTTAAGGGATTGAAGAGGCAGGAAGAACCAGCTGCACAAATACAAGATGGAGGGAAATCCAGTAGTACATGTAAAAGGATCTAGGGGTCTTAGTAGACCAGAAACTTAACATGAGTCAACACTGTGATGCAGCAGCAGCAGCAAAAGAAAAAAGAAAAAGGAGGGGGGGAAAGCTTATGCTATTTTAGGTTGTTTCATCAGAAATATAGTGTCCCAATCAAGGAAAGTAATCGTCATGTTCTATTCTGGCATGGTTAGACCACACCTGGAGTAATTCTGGACACCACAATTTAAGAAGCCTATTGACAAGCTGGAACATGAGGTGGGCAACTAAGATGATCAAGGGTCTGGAAACCAAGCCTCATGGGGAACGGTTGAGGAAATTGGGTATGTTTAACCTGGTAAAGAAGAGACTGAGACAATATATGATAGCCATCTTCAAATACCCAAAGGGCTGTCACATGGAGAATGGAGCAAGCCTGTTTTCTCCTGCTCTGAAGGCTAGGACCTGAACTAATGGATTCAAGTTACAAGGAAGGAGATGCCAACTAAACATCAGAGAACATTGGAGAAATGTTGGAGGGTATGGAGTTATCTGACCCTGAGCCATCTAAAGGCAATCCGGAGACCTCCGGGTATAGGGCAGTATATAAATTCAATTATTAATAATAATAATAATAATAATAATAATAATAATAATAATAATAATAAAATATAGGGAAGGTTTTTTTAATGTTTATTGTTTCATTATGTTTTTATATATGTTGGAAGCTGCCCAGAGTGGCTGGGGAAACCCAGTAAGATATGTGGGGTATAAATAGTAAAATTATTATTATGGAATGAGACGTCCCTATTTTCATTGGAGAAATGTTGGAGGGTATGTAATTGTATTCGGTTGAATAAAAAAAAAGTGAACTGGTGGATTTTCTCTAGAGCCAAAACAGGTCTACTCTAAATGGAATGAATTGTCCTTCTAGGCCAGAGCTTCAAGGGAGGTGGTAGGAAATATATCTATGGAGATATTTGTATCTCAGGTCTGGCACTGTAAATTAATGTCTGGTGAGTTTTTACAACATTCAGTGCTGGGCATGAATTGAAAGCCCATCAACTTCACAGTTTCAAAATTGGGGGCATGTATAAATATATAGCGTAACATTGTTTAAATATAGCAATGTGTCTGTTGAACATTTGCCTTGGTCTTCAGAAGACCTTGTGTTGTTCGGCTTCATTCCCTAGCTGTCAGTGGAACCACCATATACATGTTTTTAATGATGTATGCGCTATTCATGATTATGCTTTCTTTGGCCTAAACACCACTGTTCTCAGTGGGGCTTGCAAGTTGGGAGATCATGTGACAGCACCTTACCACCACTCAAAATTTCCATATTAGATTCAATCTCTAGATTCTAAATACAGTAGCAAGAATTGGAAGTTTGAAGGGTGAATCAGACTTTTTACTCGTTATAAATCTGCTATAAACCTATTATACTTTTTGGAGCTGTGCTGTTTCTTTGTACTTTTGACCTTTCAGGCTGTAACACTTTATGGTTTATATTTTTCATTTTTGATTATTTGTTTTCTTTCATTTTGTTATGTTTGCACATTTCTTTTGTAATAAAATTTTAAAATGTATTTTAAAAAAAATAAATCTACCACAAACGAGATGAAAATGCTAACCGTTCCCCACCCATGGGGGTAATGTTCTCTAGTTGTCTTACCATTGGCTTACAGAAGCTTCACTGTAATATTAAATACTACTACAATTTCTAAGTGGCATCATTGGAGAAGATTTGGAGGTCTTGGGGGCTACAGGGGGCAGAGAGGAAAGGGAAGGCCTGTAATTTATTGTGTAATGAGGGGGGAATCATAGACTGACTTCCCATATCCTATGTGTGTGTGTATATATATATATATATTGTAAGACTTTATATGCATATATTTTACTAAATCAGCATTTTTAGGATATGGGAAGTCAGGCATTTTAAATTTACGTTTTTATCCATTTAAAAACAAGATAGAAAAAAATTGTCCATTCACATCTCAAGACTAAGGATATACATTTGAATGTTTGTTTAAACTTAATGGCTGACAGTCTATGATTCCCCCCTCATTACACATATAAATTGATTAAGCAGTTGAATAGTAAGAAGGTGGGCTGCAGGGCTCACATTTGCTGAAGCTGAGTTAACTAATTAATATTTGTAAAAATTGTGGGGTGCTTTCTACAGGAGTAATGCTCCACCCTAGCAGTTTTAAGGTCATCGTTTTTCTTACTGTACCTTTAATTAGATATGGTAATTACATTCTTGAATATGTGACACTGCTACATTTTAATTCTTTTTGTGTTCCTTAATTTTGAACCCTGCATTTTGACAGCTGAACCTTTATGATTAATGCTTTAAAGGAACCCCTATATGGCTTGCCTGTTAGTGATCTAATTTTGTGCAGGAATGCCTGGGATGTTATGTTGAACTGATTCACCACCCAGGTGGCTACATTTGGACTAAATGAGCTGTGAAGGGTTTCATCTCTGCCCATCAGTGCCTTCCTTCATGGAGCCCCACAGTAAGCAGCCACAGCACCAACATGATTTGTCATAACCCATCAATAGAAAATAAATTATTACCATTCTCACTTGTCAATGGGCTTGTCTCCACTTCAGCTTGCCTAATGATTAGAAGCTCAAAGGGAACATTTCCAGCCTTTGTGGAGCATGATTATGACTGAGCACATTACTCCCCTATGCATCTTGGCCAGTAAAAACACGTAGAGGAAACAAATTAATTGGATGTTTGTGCCAATGATTAGACCATTATTGCACATGAATACTGGAGCATCTTATATTGCTTTAGCAATATTAGTGCGTGCTCCTTTCAGGGTTATAACATATCTATCTACAAAAGGAAACTATATGAAAATATAACTGATTAAAGTGATTTTGGCAAGATAAGAGCTTTCAGGAAGAAGGTAAAGAGAAAGATACATGTATTTAGTAAATATAAAAACACTGCCCATGATCCAGAGGAATGCATTAGGATTTAGTGGTACATGGTGGTTCATTGCCTGCACAATGGGACTTCCTATTTCTGTGTCCACTGTCCTCCAATCTTCTTCATGGGGCTTAGGGAAACCAAACTAATGGAATTACGGGGCGTGAGGAATACAGGGAGAAAGAGGGAGAATAAATCCCATTGTGCAGGTGGAAGCCCTTGAGTAGGCATCCCAAAACTCGGCCCTTCAGATGTTTTGGGACAACAACTCCCATCATCCCCTGACCACTGGTCCTGTTAGCTAGGGATGATGGGCGTTGTAGTCCCAAAACATATGGAGGGCCGAGTTTGGGGATGCCTGCCCTTGAGTGAACTGATAAAGGATTGGATAACTCATTTTTTAAAATAATAATTTTAAGCCCCCCTTCCCTTCCAGTAAAGAAAAATGGAAAAAAGAATGTTCATTTCAGATGGTGTTGAATTCATGTGTTTGTCCTAGTCATTTTAAGATATATTTTGTAAAGAGAGTAAAAAAACAAAACTTTTTAAAAATACCATAAAAGGTTGGGGGGATTTTCCTGGAGGTGGGGCAATTTCAGAAGACTTTGGGGTGAGATAAAAGTAAAGGTAAAGGGACCCCTGACCATTAGGTCCAGTTGTGGCTGACTCTGGGGTTGCAGCGCTCATCTCGCTTTATTGGCCGAGGGAGCCGGCGTACAGCTTCCGGGTCATGTGGCCAGCATGACTAAGCCACTTCTGGCAAACCAGAGCAGCGCACGGAAACGCCGTTTACTTTCCCGCCAGAGCGGTACCTATTTATCTACTTGCACTCTGATGTGCTTTCGGACTGCTAGGTTGGCAGGAGCAGGGACTGAGCAACAGGAGCTCACCCCGTCGTGGGGATTCGAACCGCCGACTTTCTGATCGGCAAGTCCTAGGCTCTGTGGTTTAACCCACAGCGCCACCCGTGTCCCTCCTCTGGCAATCTGCACAGAATTTTGCTTGATGGTTGCTATTAATTTGATTTTAATTTGATTTAATTAATTTTATAATGAATGTTTTTAGAATGTCGGACTATTTTGATTGTTGTTAGCCGCCCTGAGCCCAGCTTCGGCTGGGGAGGGTGGGATATAAATAAAATTTATTATTATTATTATTATTATTATTATTATTATTATTATTATTATGAGATAGAACCTATCTTATCAGCATTTTAATGCATAATATGCTTTTGCTGCAATATATTTGAGGTTAAACCACAGATTAAGTGGATTACTAGGTATCTTCTTTCTCTAGCTCCATCACCAATTGATTCTTTCTGTCTGTAGTCTTGCCTCTGCCTACAGTCTTACTTCCTTTAGATACCCTGATTCTCCGTCATTATTCTGGCCTGTCCACTTCAGCACCATTCTATCACTCTTCCTTTTTCACATTTTTGCCACCAGCATGTAGACTTTCTGGGCCTTTGGCCTGTAAGGACCAAAGCCAGGGGTCCATTTCATTAGCCACTTAATGCCTCACCCCCATCTCCTTTGCCCTTGTGTTCTGAGTACTTGAATATAATTATGGGGGAATGGCTTATCTGGAGTGTGATTTGTAATTAGGATCAATAGGTCCAACATTACTAAAATGTTTCACAGTCTCAGTGGCTCCTGATCTTGAAGGTCTAGATTTCTTAATATGATTTTACAAGCTACATGCAGAAAGAGATGTGTCACTAACCTTTATTAACAAAACACATGCTCTAACAAGACTAGTTATTGCACTGTATATAGATAATCAGTTGTTCTTTTTCTGTCATACTTCAATTAAAAATACATCTTCTGTCCACTTTTAAAATAGCTGCATTTTAACATTACTGTATTATCTGGAAACACTAGAACATTCAAATCTTTTAAGAGGTTAAATACTGTAAATTGTATCTGTACATATGCATACATACTACAACACTGATTTGGGTTTGTCCAGTATCTGCAGTTGGGCAGATAGAGATATCAAAATATTCTATAGCTTAACTGCAATTTCAATACTGCTACTTTGCATCAAATATTTTAGCCATAATGAATTAAAAGTAAATTTACTTTTTCTGGCATTTCAAGGAATTATTTTGTGTTTTGAATTGTTTGGCCCTCTGAGGTGAAATAACAGCATAAATATCTTGCATAAAAACCAAGATCATCACTCTTTTTCACTGCCTATCAAGCTGTTTGTGCTTAACCAAGCATTTATTTATCAGTTCTTAATGGTAAGGTCATACAAGGTTACTACACCTGAGAGAAAAATATGTTAGACAGGCATTCTAATTAATCACAAGGAGGGTTCAAGAAGGTCTAGTTTCTGCATATAGAAAAATTTATGAAGTCTATTCCAAGTGTGGATCAGTAAAACGGCAGCTAATGCATTGTTTCTTTCAATGTCAGCTTTTGGGGACTTAAGCTTGTCATTCTGTGCTTGAGCACACAAAGAAAAATATATAAGATTTGTCAACCCACAATGGATATGTGTCGTAACAATCCAGGGAGTGGTTGATAGGGCAAAAGATAAGGCTTCAACAGTAAACTTGGAACTATTTGACCATCTCAAGTGTTGCCTATGTCAGGCTTCCCCAACTTGATGCCCTCCAGTTATTTTTGACTACAACTCCCACCATCCCTGACCATTAGCCATGCTTTCTGGGGCTGATGGGAGTTTGATTCCAAAACATCTGGGAGGCACGAGAAAGGTTGGTCTGCTCTGATGGGAAGCAGCTTTCCAGTGTCTCAGGCAGAGACATACTTTACAGCACTTGCTATCTTTTAATTAGAGATGACAGGGATTGAACCTGCAGCCTTCTGCACTCACAGTATGAGTTCTTCCCATGGTCCTGTGGTTGTTTTCCTCTGAATACATTTCTTACTCTACTGAATCTGGATTTGAAGAACCAGCCTTATGTGAAGGACAGGCATCTGCCTGCAGTCACCCTGCTATTATTTCCAAATTAAAATCGAAACAGCTTACAAAAATGTAGTAAAATGCAGTGAAAAGAGCTGGATAAAACAATTCAGCATAAAACCAGGGAGGCAGCTGAAAAGAGAGTGAGCCAACCAAACATCTCTGGGAAAATAGTTTCACAACCTGGTTCCTGTAACAGAAAAGGCCCTGTCTTGTATCACAGCCAGTTGTAGTTCCAAAAGTGGTGGTTGGGAAGGGTTGTATGGGAAGAGGTGGTTCTTCAAACAGTCTGGTCTCAAAATGTTTAAAACTTTGTAGGTAAGCAGCAGCACTTTGAATTGTACTTAAACATGAACTGGCCGGGGGCCACCAGGTGGCGCATTGGAAGATAGCCGACAATAACATCTCTCCGACCCACACGAGGTAATTAAGAGGCTGCTATGGGAAGTATGCAGTCTTCCTGCCCCCCCAAGGAGATGGGGGGGACTGCCTTGCCAGCGGTGTCCATAATGCACCCCCGGATTCGAAAGAAGGGGGCGCCCAGTCACTTGGCACAAGCCCTCGGTGAGGTCGGCTCTTCCTGACGCTGTCTCCAATCAGCGCGTGCTGGTTCGCTTTAGCTCGGAAATATAATTGGAAACATATAATTGGAAAGAAACTAAAGCACATACATCAAGCGAAGGTCGGGAAATAAGACTGCTGATTAATGGATCTCTGTGACCGGAGCGACGGATAGGACAAATACCGTATTTTTCGCACGATTGGACGCACCGGACCATAGGACGCACCTAGTTTTCAGGGGGGGAAATCAAGGAAAAAATATGATTTCCCCCTCACCGCAGCTCTGGGAGCAGTGGACAGGCTGCACGCAGCCTGTGCGCTACTCCCAAGACCTTCTCCCTGCTTTTGCGGGAGGTGGCGGAATTCCCCCACCTCCCGCAAAAGCCCACAGGAGCCCCGCGTGACTCCTGTGGGACCCTTCTCCCTCTTTGGGGAAAAGCCCCCAAGAGCTGTGCGCTCTTTAAAGGGTGCGCGGCTCTTGCAGGCTTTTCTGCGAGGTGGGGGAATTCCCCCACCTCCTAGAAAAGCCAGCAAAGCCGTGCAGCCCCTTTAAAGAGCGCACGGCTTTTGCCTGCTTTTGCGGAGGTGGGGGAATTCCCCCATCTCCCGCAAAAGCCCGCAGGAGGGAGAAGGGACTGACTCGGCCAGTCAGTCCCTTCTCCCTCCTTGGGGAAAAGCCCCCAAGAGCTGTGCGCTCTTTAAAGGGTGCGCGGCTCTTGCAGGCTTTTCTGCGAGGTGGGGGAATTCCCCCACCTCCTAGAAAAGCCAGCAAAGCCGTGCAGCCCCTTTAAAGAGCGCACGGCTTTTGCCTGCTTTTGCGGGAGGTGGGAAAATTCCCCCACCTCCTGCAAAAGCCCGCAGGAGGGAGAAGGGACTGACTCGGCCAGTCAGTCCCTTCTCCCTCCTTGGGGAAAAGCCCCCAAGAGCCGCTCGCTCTTTAAAGGGTGCGCGGCTCTTGCAGGCTTTTCTGCGAGGTGGGGGAATTCCCCCACCTCCTAGAAAAGCCAGCAGAAGCCACGGAGCCTCTTTAAAGAGCGCGCAGCTTTTGCCTGCTTTTGCGGGAGGTGGGGGAATTCCCCCATCTCCCGCAAAAGCCCACAGGAGGGTTGGAGAGTAGCGGGAAGGCGTCGCGCGCCTTCCTGCTGCCCCCCATCCTCTGGGGCTGACGATGGGGGAAGCGCTGCTTTTCCCCCCGCCAGCCTCAAAGCCGGGTTGGAGAGTAGCGGGTAGGCATCGCGCGCCTTCCTGCTGCCCCCCATCCTCTGGGGCTGGCGATGGGGGAAGCGCTGCTTCCCCCCCCCCGCCAGCCTCAAAGCCGGGTTGGAGAGTAGCGGGTAGGCATCGCGCACCTTCCTGCTGCCCCCCATCCTCTGGGGCTGGCGATGGGGGAAGCGCTGCTTCCCCCCCCCCCCCGCCAGCCTCAAAGCCGGGTTGGAGAGTAGCGGGTAGGCATCGCGCGCCTTCCTGCTGCCCCCCATCCTCTGGGGCTGGCGATGGGGGAAGCGCTGCTCCCCCCCCCCAGCCTCAAAGAGCAGACTCTCCTGGCTTCAGCGGAAGCAACGGGAAGCCTCCGGAGCGCAGGCTTCGGAGGCTTTGCCTTGCTATCACTGAAGCCAGGGAGCCTGCATTCGCTCCATAGGACGCACACACATTTCCCCTTCATTTTTGGAGGGGAAAAAGTGCGTCCTATAGAGCGAAGAATACGGTAAATCAAGTGATGAACCACCATTAAGAGACTGGTATGTTTGGAGTGAAACAGAAGGGGGGGGGTGGAGGAAAAAACTTTTCTTTTCTTTGTCTTATGTGAATATTAATAACCCTCCACCCCAGAAAGAAGATCGTTGCATTTTATTAATCACAAGCAGGAATTCAAGAACTGTGTGGAGTGAATTATAGATCAAAGAGATGATTGGTAAACAACGGAGAACGGAAGAAAATTTTATGACGCAGCTTTAAATGGCATCTCGCTAAGACAGGCTTGTCCAAGAAAGATGGGGGGAGGAGGACCAGGATCATCGGAATGTGAATGATGATTGGAATGTGATTTTAACCTGGCAGAGCCCCCCTGATATACTTTGCAAGCCTGGGAAAATTAAAGGACAGACCGAAGATAATTTTTTTACGGAAGTGTGGAATGGCTGTCCCTAAGTGATATGATCTTTGGAGAGTGTAAAACCCACACAGAGGATGTTTGTTTCCAACCTGCTTGTGAAGATTATCAGAGATCGCAAAGAAAGGAATATATGATAACAACAAGAAGATGAACAAAGTAATAAAGAGACTATCTGGATAGAACTGGATAGAACTGTTTAATTAAAGCAGGAATATAAGTGATGCTTGGACCCCCGTTCAGAGCTTGAAGTATGGGTACCCCCAACAAAATTTAAAAATCTGGCTGTATAATTTGGAACTAATGTGATTTGGAAATAATGTGATTTGATTGGCCTGTTAATAAAAATTATTTTTTAAAAAACCAAAAACATGAACTGGCCAGTGCAGATGAAACAGTGACCAGATTGCTCGCATTGATCCACTTTCTTATAAAATATGGAAACTACCTATGAACTCAACGTGTCTCTCCAAAAGTTTGAACTTTTGTCACCTGGATTTCCTGAATCACTTTCCTTCTTTTCTTCCAGTCCTATAAGACCTGCTCTACCCACACAGATCCTGGATTTCAACAGATATTCCATTAACTAAATTAAGTTCCCTGAACCTCTGTCTCCTTATAGCTCCTCCCACTCACACACCATCCTTGAGCCCTGAGTGGCTCTCAGATGCCACTGGCATTCCAGTCCTGTCTCTTCACATTTCTATATAGATCATAGAATAATAGAGTTGGAAGGGACCCTGGGGGTCACTTAGTCCAACCCCCCTGCAATGCAGGAATCCTGCCCACAGCTGTCTCTGGGTGGGCTTGAACCACCAAGCTTTTGGTTAACAGCCAGACACACAGACCCATTGTGCCACTATGAAACAATGAATGAACATGCATAGCCTGTACAATTAAAAAAAAAAAAGTGATGGTAAATTTTTACCTAGCACTTTGGAATAAGCACAATAAGAAATCAAGAGCAGCAGGTGTATGAGAACTTGAGTTAGGGCTTAACACTGGCTCAGTCAACAAAACTGAGTGCCATTGGTCTGTGTCTTGACATTTCTGGGAAGCCAGGAACATGAATGTGAGTGCTGGGTCTCCAGAAAGGTATGATACTGTTATGTACTGAGTGAATAGGATCCAAACTGCAGCAGTCTGATTGGTCCTAGAACAATAGGATCCAAAAGGCAGCAGTCTGATTGGTCTTAGAACAATGCAGCAGTATGATTGGTTGGCAGGAACCACCCAATCATGCTCCAGATAGAAGTGAATCCACAACCTGATTGGCTTACAGTAGAATTCCAGAATTAGCCAATCATGTGCAGCCCATTGTGTAAATAATGTATATAAAGCAGACCCCTCAGACATTCATCCATTCCTCCTTACCACTATGAGCTGAATAAAGAGCATGAAATCACTTTGCGACTCTGAGTATATTTCACTGGCGACGAGGATGGGATCCCGCTGAGCTGACTGCCACACACAGCACCGCAGCACCGCCACCTGCCGCACCGCTGCCTTGCACCGTGTATCCAGGCTTCAGCTCCGGGACACAAGGAACTCAGAATGGCAACCGACAGCAGCTTCTCGCCGTTCAACCCAGCATCTGGAGACTGGGAAGCGTACGCCTCCCGTTTCACCTTCCTCCTAGAAGCCAAAGGGGTCACCGATGCAGAAGACGCCAAGAAGAGGGCAATATTCTTCAGTGTCTGCGGAGAGGAGACGTTTGAAATCGCCCGGGCTCTCCTTGCACCTGAAGACGTCGCTACTGTTCCATACAAAACAATAATGGAACGGCTGAAGGGGCACTTTTCGCCACAGCCCTCAGTGGTGGCTTGTCGAAATGCCTTCTACGCAAAGCGGCAAGCCCCTGGGGAAACCATAACTGGGTTTGTGACCTCTCTCCGCCAAGCTGCCCGGTTCTGCAACTTCTCAGAGCTGGAGAACATGCTTCGTGACCGCCTCGTCGGTGGCCTGAAGGATGAGAAGCTGCAACGACGCCTCTACGCTAAGAAGAACCTAACGTTCCAGGTCGCTCTGGAGGAGGCCCTGGCAACGGAAGCTGCCGAGAGGTCAACGCAAGAGGCACAGCCGAGCCAGCCGTCCCAACCGAGGGTCCACCACGAAGACCTCACCGACGACTCAGGATCCGACAGGGAGGAGGTGCACAGAGTACAGCAGCGCACTCAAGCAGCCCACATACCACAGCTGCCTCGACGAGAAGGAGGGAACTGCGCAAGCTGTGGAGAAAGTCACGAGAGGAGGACCTGCCGTTTCCGCAACGCAGAGTGCAGGCAGTGCAGAAAATTGGGACACATCGCCCGGGTGTGTCGGGCTCGGCCCACCCGACGCCAGGCATCAGATGACCAATCCAAGAGCCCCAGGTCCCGGGGCCCAACGCACCAAGGCAACTCGACGGAGCTCACGGACTTCCAGGTATACCAGTTGCCCCACCCCAACGTAGAGAAAATTTATGTAGAGGTACAGATAGAGGGGGCCCCATGCCGCATGGAGCTTGACACGGGTTCAACTCTATCCATAATCTCGGCAAGGACCTTAAGGAAACTGTGTCCTACTGGGGGTCCCAAACTCAGGCCAGCCCCATTCACCCTCCGGGACTTCCAGAAACGTAAGGTCCCCACAATGGGGGTGGGGACCTTCAGGGTGCAATACCGAGGGCGGACGCGGCAACTGGACTTGCTTGTGGTCAAGGGCCCCTACATTAGCTTACTGGGATTGGCATGGTTTGGACCACTGGGGCTAGCCATCACCGGGGTGAACCACATGAGCTTACAAGTGGACGTGGACGCCATATGCAAGGAATTTCCGGGGGTTTTTGATGGGAAATTGGGACAGTATACGGGGCCCCCCATTGCTCTACAGCTTGACCCCGCAGTACGACCAGTCAGGCTCAAGGCCCGCCGGGTCCCGTTCGCCCTGAAACCCCGTATAGATGAGGAATTGGACCGACTCGTGGAGCAAGGAGTGCTGGAGCCGGTGCCTAATGCCCCCTGGGAAACCCCAATCGTCACACCCGTCAAGCCTAATGGTTCGGTACGCATCTGCGCAGACTACAAATGTACCATAAACAAGGCTCTCACGGCCCATGCATACCCAGTGCCAGTGGTCAGCCATGTCCTTGCCACCCTGGCTGGGTCGAAAATTTTTGGCAAGCTGGACTTGGCCCAAGCATATCAACAGCTGCCAGTAGATGAGGCTACAGCAGAGGCACAGACGATTGTGACGCACAGAGGAGCGTTCAGGGTAAAGCGGCTGCAATTCGGGGTCAGCGTGGCACCAGGCATATTCCAGAATCTAATGGACTCTCTCCTTAAAGGGATTCCTGGTGTCACCCCCTTCTTTGATGATGTGTTGATTGCCGGGCCCACACCAGAGGAGTTTGAGGACCGCCTCCGCACCGTTCTGCACCGTTTCCAGACGGCGGGTCTCAAGGTGAAGCGGGAAAAATGTCTACTAGGAGTGCCTCAGGTGGACTTTCTGGGATTTATGGTGGACGCAGAAGGGGTCCACCCAACTGGGGACAAGGTACGGGCCATTTGTGATGCCCCAGCGCCCAAGAACAAGACTGAACTTCAGGCCTTCTTGGGACTATTGAACTTTTACCATTCCTTCCTTCCCCACAAGGCGGCGGTAGCGGAGCCCCTACACAGACTCCTTGACAAGCGGGCCCCTTGGGTGTGGGGCCAGCGTCAGGAGGCCGCATTCCAGGCAGTCAAGGACTTGCTTGTCTCAAACTCGGTCTTGGCACACTTCGACGAGAGGCTGCCGGTGGTGCTAGCATGCGACGCCTCACCCTATGGCATTGGCGCTGTCCTGGGACACCAACTCCCGGATGGAAGAGAGGTACCGGTGGCATACTTTTCCCAGACACTCAACGAAACCGAGCGGAACTACTCGCAAATCGACAAGGAGGGTCTGGCAATCGTGAAGGGAGTAAAAAAATTCCATGATTTCTTGTACGGGCGGCCCTTCACTGTGGTGACTGACCATAAGCCGTTGCTTGGCTTGTTTGCCCCCGAAAAGCAGACCCCCCAAGTGCTGTCTCCTCGCGTCCTCAGGTGGTCAATTTTCCTTGCCAGCTACCAGTATGCACTGATTCACCGCCCTGGGAAGGCGATGGGCCATGCGGACGCCCTCAGCAGGCTACCACTACCGGAAACAGGCCCCGACCCAGCACCTGCACAAGAGGTTATGAGCCTGGAGCTGCTTCCCGACCGCCCCATTCAGGCACAAGAAGTCGCACACCATTCCAAGAAAGATAGGGTCATCTCCCGGGTCCTGGACTGGGTGTGGAGGGGATGGCCCAGCAGCAGCCCCGGGCCAGAATTCGCCGGCTACACAACCCGCAAACATGAACTGTCAGCCCACAAGGGGTGCCTGTTATGGGGAAGCAGGGTCGTTGTTCCCCAGCCCCTCCGCAAAAGAGTCCTCACAGCCCTACACGAGACACACCCAGGGGTAGTAAGAATGAAAGCCCTTGCCAGGAGTTATGTGTGGTGGCCGGGGATCGACGGAGAGATAGAGGCCTGGGTCAAACACTGCCAGGCCTGCCAAGAATCCCGCCCAGATCCCCCAAGGGCCCCAGTCCAGTCCTGGGAGTCCGCCCGAGCACCATGGTCACGCCTGCATGTGGACTTCGCTGGCCCCTTTCAGGGGAAAACATTCTTCATAGTGGTGGACTCCTACACCAAATGGCTGGAAGTCGCACTGGTACCGTCCACTTCTACGTCCGCAGCCATCCGGGTACTACGCAGGCTGTTTGCAACCCACGGGCTCCCTGACACTCTCGTCTCAGACAACGGGACTGCATTTACGTCAGGAGAATTCCAAACCTTCACAGCGCAGAACGCCATCCGCCACATCCGTTCAGCGCCATTCCACCCGGCCACCAATGGCCAAGCAGAACGCATGGTGCGGACCACCAAGGACACCCTTCGCCGCATGACGCAAGGGGATTGGGAGTACCGCCTTGCCACATTCCTTCTAGCACAGCACAGCACCCCCAGCTCAACGACTGGCCGGAGCCCCGCTGAACTACTAATGGGTCGGCGCCTTGCAATCAGATTGGACCGCCTTCACCCCGATAGAGCTCAGGATGAGGTAGGGGTGGGGGAAGGCAGGAACCCCCGGACCTTCGAGGCTCAGGACCCAGTGTACGCAAAGAATTTTGGGGCAGGCCCTGCATGGGTACCCGCCACAGTCACCAGGGTCACTGGCCCCGTGTCGTACGAGGTGCTAACAGATGGGGGGCAATGCTGGCGCCGCCACTGCGACCAGATACGGCGACGATTCCTGGGAGAAAACCAGGAGGAGGAGGACAGGTCAAAGGAGTCCCAAGGGAACAGTGGGGCAGTGAGGCCCATAGAGCAGCAAGGGCAAGCAGGAGAGGCAGAATCAGTAAATACAGAGAGGACCCGTGAGGCCGAAAGGACACCGGAACCAGAACTACGACTGAGCGAGCAGGTTGCACCAGACCAAACAGCCCCATCACAGCCAGCATCCTTGGAACGCGAGCCAGAACCTGAACCCCAGACCAGGGAACACCCCAGGCCGCAACGCACACGTAGGCCGCCGGCATACCTTGAGGACTATGAATGCGACCTCCCGGGCAGGACTGGAACTTAGAGGGGAGGGGTGTTATGTACTGAGTGAATAGGATCCAAACTGCAGCAGTCTGATTGGTCCTAGAACAATAGGATCCAAAAGGCAGCAGTCTGATTGGTCTTAGAACAATGCAGCAGTATGATTGGTTGGCAGGAACCACCCAATCATGCTCCAGATAGAAGTGAATCCACAACCTGATTGGCTTACAGTAGAATTCCAGAATTAGCCAATCATGTGCAGCCCATTGTGTAAATAATGTATATAAAGCAGACCCCTCAGACATTCATCCATTCCTCCTTACCACTATGAGCTGAATAAAGAGCATGAAATCACTTTGCGACTCTGAGTATATTTCAGATACTTTCTGTGAGAAAATAATAGGTGGCATGCTGTGAGGAAGGATGGGATGCAGAGGCAATGGGATGTAGCAGGATGAGACCATTCACATGTGAGTGTGTGGGCTTAAAGAATGTTGTGAAATTGCCTTATGACATATGTATTCAAGTACTTTGGACAATATTAAAAGAGAGAATTTGCCAGTGGTTATATGAATTCTATTTTTAAAAAGCATTTGCAACACTTGCTGGAAGCATCAATTGACAGTTTATGGAAAACTCATTTAAATATATATTTAATTAAAATGTTTTCTTTTAATAGTTCTTAAGCCTTTTGATGCACAGACTGTGTAATTACGGTCTTTAGAATGATTAGATAAATGCTTGCTTTATAATTTACTGTTCCTGCAACAGTGTTTTCATGCAGGTTATCCTTATCTTGGGAGGCATATTTCATTTTGTGTCAGTTTACCCTCCCCCTCCATCTACAAAATGCTTTATCTGTGGAATATGTTTAAATATGCATGCTACTTCTACTATTGGATAATACTGTAATAGTACTGTTAAAATCAACCAAAGAAAGGCAAATTAGTTTGTTTTTGTTACAGATGAAACTAAATTGTTCATTTGTTGGCCAAAAGTAAATTACAGACTAGCAAAAATGACTAAAAATGTGGGTTGGGTCTTTTGTGTGAGGAAATTACCTGAAAAATTACTGCATTAGGTACACTAAGCATGGTATTATCAGAATCTGGTTCACTGCCACAACATAAAGAGAGAGCTCCCAGCGAATTTGAGAAAATAAGGAGGCTACAGAGGAAGCAATAAAAAGAGATGCCTTAAAAACTATAATAGACTGTTCTTTGCTCAGCGCTCGTGCACTCAGATACCTGGGTTCTCAGACTTCTAGAACTGTACCAAGCACAAGCTACTTTCCAACTTTTCCTTGGATGTTTCCCATCACAAAGTTTGTTCATAGGAGATTAATTCTGAGAAACATTATGTAGCACAGAATAGCATTATTTTATAGCATTTCAACAAAAAGCAAGAAGATGCAAGAGTGAGCTATTCCTGCCTTTGTTGCCTAGACTGCTAATGTGTTCTTTTAAAAAGTAAGCTGGGATGCTTAGCCATGTGACTCAGACAGCCCCTTCAATGTTGCATTACTTACTTACTTACTGGATGTGGGGATCCACAGTTAGGTTCCTCATGCCACTATTAAGAAAAACATTGTTATGACCAATGTTTAAAATAATAAAACTATTCTAAAACAATTAAGAATACAATAACAAACTTTTAACTTAAGAAAGGAGGCGTGTGTTGGGAGACAGCTTGCTTAAATAATTTATTTTCTTTTGTTACTTCTGTCACATAACAACTCAAGAAAAAGGTATTAGTGCACTTACACTATAAATATAGTCTTCTACTGTGCTTTGGAGTATTTTTATATCTTGGCAGCTGTGTAGCATAGGAAAGGCAGGGAGTGACACTGAGGTCCAGCTCTGAGGGCCTTCTGGTGGTTCCCTCACTGCCAGAAGTGAAGCTACAGGGAACCAGGCAGAGGGCCTTCTCGGTAGTGGCACCCACCCTGTGGAACGCCCTCTCATCAGATGTCAAGGAAACAGACAACTATCTGACTTTCAAAAGACATCTGAAGACAGCCCTGTTTAGGGAAGTTTTTAAAGTTTGATATTTTATCGCTTTTTATTGTTGTTGTTGGTATTCTGTTGGGAGCCGTCCAGGGTGGCTGGGGGAACCCTGCCAGATGGGCGGGGTATAAATAACAACTCCTTCTTCTTCTTCTTCTTCTTCTTCTTATTATTATTATTATTATTATTACTCCTGTAATGCCGCCATGCTCCAAAAGATACCTATCTGTTTCCATCTTTCAGCATTGATGAATTACTAGCATGGATCTTTGATACAAAGACCAGTAGCACATATTTCTGCAGCATGATGGGCTGCAAGACAGACGTTTTCAGAGATTCATTCATGTTGTGCTGGAATATCTTTTTAAATGGTTTCCATACACACACACACACACACACACACACACACAAACACACACACGTTCGCAGAAAGGTGGTCACTGTATGATGAGTTGCATCTTCACAACCCTTGCATGCACCAAACTGTTATTCATCTGTGCCTGCTCCAGAGTAAAGGTCAAGTTCTCTGCCAAAATGTTCCTATCATTCCACCTGTTTGAAATAGTCAAGTGATGACAATGTTTGTTGTGAGTGATGTTCATTTATACTCAAACGATGATGATATTGTTTCTTTCATTTATGAATCATTTCCTATGAAACATCATGAAGTGAAAATACAATAAAAACATAGATGAAACAACTCTATCTATAGAAAACAGTTTCAAGTTCATATACTGACCAGGATGAAAATATTGGAAGAAGGGAGTCTTCAATAGGCACTCAAAGGAGGACACTTGTCTGATATGTAATGGGAGTTTCACCACATGTCATGCGGAACAGGTCTCCTGATAAGACAGTATCTGCAGGATGTCCTCTTTTGAAGAGTGCAGTGATTGGTAGCAGGATCCTTCAGAGCTCAGATTTTTGTCCAACCATTTTTACCCAAAGGACTGTATGATTACAGCACTTTGTTTTATGCAGATCTACAAGGATAAGTGGGTCTTACAGCCCAGTTTGCATTTCTATTTTCTTTTTTTCTGGAATATTTTTTTTAATGAATTGGGAATTTTTACTTCACTTCTTGTTCAGTGGATTTTTCAAAAAAACACTTTTTAGTTCTCTTGACTATAACCTACGTCTAAAGAGAAGCTGATCTTTCAGATTGTTTACATACGGGAGGTTGCTGCAGAATTATCGCAAAGGCTTTCAGAAATTGTTGTTTTAGACAATAACCATATTTTAAATTACTGTTCCCAGTTAAACATCGCGTATTCTCCACCGGAATGCAAGGGCCTTCTATTGCCGTTTCCAGAGAAGTTTTTGTCCTTGAGCAGCTACATGACCCTTGATGTCCATGTTCATTTATCACTGTGTATTAAATTCTCATTCCATTGGAATCACAACACTGCTGAGTCTTCTGCTTGAGCACTTTGTGTGCCAATCTCTAGATTGGGAAGTTTGCAAACCATCCATATGAGTTTGCATCCGAAATCTACAAAGAAGACAGTGGTGTTGCTTATTTGTAGCTGTTGTTGTTCATATGGTCCTCTAAAGGTCATGTATTCTGCCCTCCATTCTTACTGTAGAAGCTTGACCTCTATGCTGCGGCTCTAGCATGGTCAAGTAAGCATGGAATAGGTTGCATGTTCCATCTTGCTGAAACACATAGAGTGCTGAAAGTACATTTACTCTGAGAAGGGGGCAGGAGTGGTCCTTAACTTCAATGCTTCTGAAAGGTTCTGTGCTATAGCTTGCATGTATGTATCCATAAACAAAGGACCACTCAAATAACAACAGTGCAGGGAAGAAGTAGCTCTACTGAACCCTTCCTGAGTTTTTCAGGATCAGCTCTCTTTCCTTACAAGGTATTGGTATTTTATATAAACATATAGAAGCACCCCTAACCTGGGGCCCTTCATATGTTTTGGACTACAGCTCCTAACAGCCCTTAACCATGTTGGCTGGGGCTGATGGGAATTGTAGTCCAAAATATCTGAACACAATCAGGTTGAAGAAGGCTGATATAGATAATAATACTATCAAAACTGAGCTCATGTGAGTCCTATTAATATGAATGGAAGAGCTAAACATGTGCTTAAGACTCACCTATTGAAATTAATGTGACTTAAAAATGCTTTACTTTGGCTGCATCATACCTGTTGTTTGTGGCAAAATTATTTCCACCACACTCCTGTTAATTAAAGTTGTTGTGATAAATTTTTCATAGCATTTGCACAGCATGGTGGCTACTTTATTCATAAACAAGATATTCAATAATGGCACCGTGACATGATCCAAGCATCTCTAGTACCAATTTGGACAGCAGATTTAATTTAATTTAATCTTCAAAAATTCTAATTTAATCCTAAATAAAGATTGTGCCAGTTATAGATTTAAAAGACATCTAAAAGCCACATTGTTGTTAATTTGAAATAACACTGGTTGAAAGTTGGCTGTCTGACTGATGGAGACAGTATTTTAAAATGAATTCATTCATATTACTTGAACTGGTACATCACTAATTTTTTGCCAGCTGCTGCTGCCAAAATAATGGTTATGCATTTTGGATATGCTAATAAAGGCATGTTCCATTCTGGACATCTCTTGAGTTATAAATGTTGAGTCCCATCTTCCATTTGAACATAGAAACATGCTTTTTATTCATTTTGGAGCAGTAATGATAATTTGTTCCCTTGACTCCTGCTGTATGTTATGCTTTTGGGTTACTTTAAAATCAATAATGCAATCATTTCTAAGAAACATGCAAGTTATATTTGATCAGTTTCCAGTATTTCATAATCCTGTATACATTGGCAAAACTGGGCACAAAATATGTGCATTTTAATTTTGGGAGGGGAAATGGGTCCAAATGTGATCTTGGGGACCAATATCAACATAAGAGCTATCATTCAATAAAGGACGCTGAAAAGTAATTGGCCCTAATCCAGCTTCAGTTACAGGCAACTAGTCATGCATAACAATTGGTGGCCCTAGCTGCAGATGCACTTCCCCATTGGCATAAAAAGATGCATCCAGCCACTTTAATGGGGCTCAGATGGGGATATGCATCCAGAAATGCACCATCAACAGGCACAGAAGGCTGTTTCTGCATATGGATCTCTCTTGCTGGGCACAAGCAATACCTTTTAAGTGAATGAACAGATTTTCACATAAAGGGTGTCTTCAGCATACACTAGCAACCTATTTATATTTGTACCAAAATTAAGTGTTTTAGGTGCTCTCTCTAAGTCCTTTCTAGTTGCGTTATCCCTTCAAATTTAGTCTTATACTTTCAACAATCATTTTGAAATACTTTCTGTTGCTCAAAATATCTGAGTCAACATTGAAGTAAAGGGTGTAATGCTTGTTATTAGGCTTGTTCTACATGACACATTAAAGGACAGAAAAAGAAACCATCCAAATTTAGGATATTTGAGATGGTGGTAGAACAACGCATGCCATTAATATGGCCGGATGCTTGAATCATTGTGCTATATCAAAAGGAAGAACCAAACGGCTACAATAGTAAAATAGAGAATCCATATTTTAGATTGAATAGTAGTATTGTAGAGGGGCAGCCTTGCTATATAATACACATTGGTATTCTAGGGAGTTGCAAAGATTCTCTTTGATCTATATTTGATCTATATTTGATCTATATAGGATCTAGGAGTCTTGGTTGACCACAAACTTGACATGAGCCAACAGTGTGACGCGGCAGCTAAAAAAGCCAATGCAATTCTGGGCTGCATCAATAGGAGTATAGCATCTAGATCAAGGGAAGTAATAGTGCCACTGTATTCTGCTCTGGTCAGACCTCACCTGGAGTACTGTGTCCAGTTCTGGGCACCACAGTTCAAGAAGGACACTGACAAACTGGAACGTGTCCAGAGGGCGGCAACCAAAATGGTCAAAGGCCTGGAAACGATGCCTTATGAGGAACGGCTAAGGGAGCTGGGCATGTTTAGCCTGGAGAAGAGGAGGTTAAGGGGTGATATGATAGCCATGTTCAAATATATAAAAGGATGTCATATAGAGGAGGGAGGAAAGTTGTTTTCTGCTGCTCCAGAGAAGCGGACACGGAGCAATGGATCCAAACTACAGGAAAGAAGATTCCACCTAAACATTAGGAAGAACTTCCTGACAGTAAGAGCTGTTCAACAGTGGAATTTGCTGCCAAGGAGTGTGGTGGAGTCTCCTTCTTTGGAGGTCTTTAAGCAGAGGCTTGACAACCATATGTCAGGAGTGCTCTGATGGTGTTTCCTGCTTGGCAGGGGGTTGGACTCGATGGCCCTTGTGGTCTATTCCAACTCTATGATTCTATGATATTTGTCACTAGGGGCCTGAGTAAGTTCTGTGGCCTGGAATGCTTTTACCAGCTTCAGCTGGTACACAGCTGTGACTATTGCTGGAACCAGGATAACCTGACCATAGTGATCCATACATTGGTAACCTTAAGATTTGATTACTGTAACAAGCTTTATGCTGGGCTCCTCTTGCATCTGGTCCAGAAGCTGCAGCTGGTGCAGAATGCAGCTGCCAGACTGCTCATAGGAGCTGGCTACTGGCAACATGTTACTCCTATCCGGAGAGGACTGCACTGGTTGCAAATTTGCTACCAAGCCAAGTTCAAGATTTTTATGTAAATTCACAAAGCCCTATTCAGCTTAGACCCAAAGTGCTATCTGATTTCTTTGATCACAGATATTCTTTGAGGTGTGCTTATTATAGTTTGGTTGTCCTTTACTAGGGACTTAGCCTTTAGTGTGGTAGAGCCTGACGTGTGGAACTCACTGCTAGTGGATGATCAGCAGGAATCATGCATTCTATTATTAATTAATTAAATTTGTATGCCGCCCTTCAGCTGAAGATCACAACATAAAAATACAAAATGAGGCCACAAAATACATAGTAAAACAAAAGCAAACCACAAACATGATTAAAAGGCCTTAGAATGTTAATATTTTAGTAATCATTTGGACATCTCCTGAAAACTATGTTATTCAAACAATGTGTCATGCTTTTAAAACATATTATTGCTGTTGCTTTGAAATTAGTGAGGCTGATGGAGTGTTTCATATTATGATGTATTTTATTTTTGTAAACTGCCATGTTCAGCCAGTATGCCTTGAATGCAGGAAGAAGCTTTTAAATAAGAAGTAAATAATCCAGAGAATGCAATACACGCACAGATAAAAGTTTAATACATAGACTCCAAAGCACTGAACGGCCCATGACCTAGAAATACCATAATAATAAATCATTTCTACTGAGTGTGCAGAAATGTGTGTGGGAAAATTATATATCTTATGAAGTTAAGAATAATAAATTAGGTCCACTAAATACATGAAAGTCAGTTAAAGAATTTTTGCCAGTATATTAAGCAAATATGTGTTGTATCAGCTTAATGAATTTGAAGAAATACAATAGTTTTGGTGTGTGTGTTTTTAAATTTCAGATGGGAGATGAAGGAGGAAGAAACTCTAGAAGAGGAGGAAAAAGTGATGCTGGAGCACTTAAAAAACCTTTATCTCACAACAACCTCTCTTGCCTCTGAAGATAAAGCAGAAGAGAGATCTTGACTCGAGTACTACTTGCATAAAGAACTGAGAATTGATGCTATTCCAAAGAAATTCTGGGTGACATTTAATTGTGATGCCCCAAGTTGTGCTATCAAAACTTTCCCTTCTTTCACTCTCCCATGCAGGTTGGGGGTCCCTCTGCAGTAGACTGAAAGATGGAAGAGTAGGGAAAGAAATTCCCACACATTCAATGGCACAACATTGGATCTTGCCCTCTGCATAATTTGTACAAAATTTGGTTTGTATGTTTATATTTTCTAGGGAACATTTAAGTGCTATGTTTTGTTACCTTTTCGGTTGTTTGTTGGTATACAGATATACCTTTGTAAGGAATATTTTTAAAAATTAACAATTTTAAAATGTTTAAAATAACTGTAAACTTAAAAAATAAAACTGATAGATTACTAGCAAATGGATGGTAACCTGAAACTACCCAAAGTACTGGAGGCTTGAGCCAACAGATAAGTTACCATGTCAATATCAATGGACAGCTTAAATAAAAATTCAAGACCAGACTGTGTCATAGACTGTGCACATGACATGACATAATACATAGAAGTCTTGTTTCATAATTTTGTATAATGAGTGCAAAGTTATTAGAAGCCATATTAAGAATAGTTTCAATATCTAAAACATATTTTGATATCAAACACAATTTGGCAGTTTTAGGAGCTGACCACTCTATTGAGTTGCTGTATTAAAGTTGCAATCCTATGCATACATGCCTATGACTAAGCCTCATTTAACATACTGGGATTTACTTCTGAGTAAACCTGCACAGTATTGCACATTTAGTATGCCTGCTGCTCGAGAATCTAGAAATCAAAGATTAATGTTAAAAACTTTTCCTTTGTCTCTTGTCCCAAAGAAATGGGAACTGGCTCCCAAAATAGTTGGGAGATGCAGGAACCTTTCTTTTTTATAGTGGAATGCAATTATTCTAGACTCGTCTCTCAAAATCTTGACAGTCTGATCTGATGCTCTTGTGTATGTAGCAGCAGTAGATGACAGATGAGTAGCTCTGGCTGACTTACTTAGCATAGGGTTCTGCTTTAGCACCTGCAACTTAAGCAGCAAAAATAGAATTGACCTGTATATCACTTCCCTTATATTCACATTCAGATACAGTAGATATAAGGGTAAGTACCCAAGGAATACTAGAAGCATCTAATATTGGGAAGAATATCATCTCCTCCTCTGTACTTCCCTTGACCCCTCACTCATCGGCATGAGTGCAAATATTTACAATAGTGTAAGAGGTAGAACTCTTGCTGTATTCAATCCCAGGGCCTGTGAGTTCCAGGGCAGCTTGCCTATTATACAGGAGCAACTGCATCTTGTTTAAGTAAAGAAGTACAATATCCAGGGCACTTCTCGGTAAAGAAACACCAGCAAAATAAAATAAGAATCTTGGTAAGTGAGCATGATGAAGAAATGTAGACTTGGTTGTTTGATGGAGATGATGATGTTTGCCTTCAAAAGTTTTTTTAATCCTCCAGTTCTATATTCAGGGAAATTGATTTAGGTTTGTCTTCAGGAAGGTGTTTAGGGCCATGTTTAGGCTCCATTATTTAAGTTTCTACCCGTAATAGCAGGGCATAGTGATGCCATTTTCATTTTGTTCCTGACATTATTCAAACTCAGCTGTGTGCCCCTCTTGTGTAAACTAGTGCAATATAATCACTTTTTATATCACTATTATTTTATTCAGTTCCTTTGTCACATTTCTCATGAAACTAGAGTATCTTTTATTCTGAAACACGCTTGTGCTTAGTTTGTTTCAGTGCTTGGTGGTACTGCTGGAAGTGATTGTAACTTGAATAAGAACTGCAGTTATTTGATAACTTTTCTAATATAGCTCAGAGATTGAACAGGGGGTGTCAAAGGTGATGTACAAAATACATGTACTTTTCTTTAATAGCTACTGTTCCTATAAACCCTATATGATCTCTCATTCCTTCCAAGGGCATTTTGTAGGCTCTATGGGCAATAAAACTATTGATTCTAGAACTACTCCAGATTGTGAGTGAATGTTCTTTAATACATTGCTCCACCCTCTCAGCAGTCCGAGGCCAAACATGGGCCCCATTCCTTTCAATTAGTTTCCCTCTGGCAGAAACATTCGATTTTCTTCTCAGCTGGCAGACTCTTTACCAACATCCTTGATATTTAGCTCTTGTAAGTCCTACCAATGACAAAACTATGCTAAAAATTCATTTTATGGAAGTTCTGAAAATATTACTTGATAGATGAAAACTGCCATTCCTAAACACAGGTAGAATAAATTTTAGGCGGAAAGGCAACTTCCACCTGAGAGGGAGTCAGAGGGGAAACCAGTTTCTGAAGCATGTAACTTTTAAGAAAACAAAATGGAGCATGAACAGGACAGCACTGTCACTCTGGTAATACTGCAGTGCATAGATGCAAAGTGTCTTGTGCCACCTCTTGTGCTCTTGTGACAGATTTTAGTAACATGATTGCAGTATACCAACTATTTTAAGAGAGGTTGTATACTGCTTGCACAGGTCCTTCAATGCATGTAATCATGTTTCATCCTATGTAGAGCCCAATTATTGCTTTTTCTCCATTTGTCTTATTCAGAGCCTGTGCACTGGCCTATACAGATGGCCCCTTAACATATCATGGGCAACTAAAATTCCTTAGAAACTGAGATCTCAGAAGTACCTCACCATAAAAATATTTCCAAAATTTGGGAAATTACAGTCATGTAAAAAACAATTATTCATTCCAAGAGCAATCAAGACACCTTTTTGATTGCTTTGCATGTCCGCCACCCAATTGATCTAGAATTTCTTTAAATCCACAGAAATTTGTTTTAAAATTACCCTGTGCACCCAGGAGCTGCTGCAGCTTTTATTGAGTGAATGTAGGGAAAGTGTCAAAATTGATAATGTGGGAAGCAACCCTTTAACATTTTTTTTAGTAAACGCAAAATTAATGTGGATATTTATTTCCCTTTTATTCTTGACAGAATAATATTGAAACAGGGTCAGTTACAACACATATTTCCATCCTCTACTACTACTACTTCCAATTTCCAATTACTTATTCAAAATAATCACTAAATGATTAAGTAAAAAATAGATATTAATTACAGACTTAAGACTTGCTATTGCTTCCTTGGTCACTCACTCCTGATCAATAGCAAGGTCACAAAATGAATATTAAGCAAACAAACAAACAAACAAACAAACAAACAAACAAACAAACAAACATTCCTCCAATTAGTAAACACTCCTTATTGCTTCTGTAGCCTTCAAGGAAACAGCTCTGAGCATGCTCAGAACTAACATATGGTTCTGATAGCATTAGCCTATCACATAGGACTGTTTTGAAGCTGCCCTACATCCTCATATAACTGCTAGTGGCTGTACTGAATAGGCCTCAAAACAACAGATGGAGTAAGAGATTTCTTACCAGGGCTGACTTTCCAGCAGCCCTATCAGTCACATGATTTTTCTGTTTAGAGACAGATTGGAGAGACCTCATTGCCATAGCTATACTGTTACGACTGGCTGAGTGGCTCAGAGAGCTGATTGGTCAGAGTGATCAGGAGATTAACAGAAATGCCTCTTAAATTCAAGGAAATATAAAATGTGTGTGGGACAGGAAAGTGTGGCTTTGAAAATTTGAGGATTTTTTAAAAAATTGCTTGACATTTTCAGTAGGAAGGTTGAGTCCCAATAGACACAGCAGACCAGCCTCCACTGGGGTTGATTAGATACACGCATATACCTAGAACAGAATAATGTTTTGGTTGCCATAGAAAATCTGGGCATATGGAATTTGTGTGTAGAATGTGGTGAATTTCCTTTTTACAAAAGAAGAAGGAAAAGCTCAACAACCTCAGGCTAAACTAAAAAAAAAAGCTCAACAACTTTTGTGTCCAGATATGGCAACCCTACATCATCAGTATTCAAAAGGCTGAGCTAGATAGAAAAACCACAGTACAAAAGAGTACAAAAGAAGGAAGAGTTTGATCAAAACCTTTGACATGCGTAGTTCATATAGTTGTGCTGTTTCCTCTGAGGATTAAAATGCACAAGACAAAATATACTGTTTGTAATTTCTAAGATGTCATTTCCTGAAAATCTTACATAGAAATGCTGGGTTACATCTCATTAGTTTTGAGAACTGTATTGTTCATGTTGAGTTGGTTCCAGAACTTGCAGTACTCGTCTTTCTGAAATCCAGCTATGTGTAGTCAGCTCTATCACATTACTTTTTAAAGGCATAATAGTAGCAGTCATAACAACAGAAGCGCATAGTATTTATATACCGCAATTTAATACTTCAAAGTGATTCAAATACATTATCTCAAAATGACTTGTGGGGAGCCCCCTAGTGTCAAAATTTGTAATGTGGGAAACAACCCTTTAATATATTTTTTTAGTAAATGCAAAATTAATGTGGATATTTATTTCCCTTTTATTCTTGACAGAATAATATTGAAACCAAAATAAATGAGCTGTTCCTGAATTCGAAAAGATTATTTTATGTTCTCTTGGCAGTCTGCACTTCAATGTGAACAAAGAAATAGCCCTTTCGGGCACAGATCAAGTACTGAGTGCAAATGAAAATCCATCCCATACAAACATTATCATGACACATGGAGGCTGAGAACCTAATTCTGGGAAATGTGATCGCTGCCTGCAAAGTGCTAGTTGCAACCAAGTGCATAACTGAAAGCTGAGGGCATTCTTTGTCTTGCATGATCAGACTTCAAGAACACAGGTGCAATTACACATGCACTCCTAAGGCAATGGGAATATTACAGCTTTAACCGAACCTACTGGTGATTTAACTACTGCTTGCAAGACCTGCCTTGTTTGATTTTAATAGTCATCTAGCATCCACATGCAATCCCACTTTAGAGGATCACCCAGCAGCTGCTTTTTCTTACTGACAAAAAGAATATATGGAAAGCCACACTGGTGCAGGGTTAATATCCTGCATAAAAAAACCTAAACAAATAAGGAAAGAAGTGTGATAATTCCAACATGTTTTGAATAATACACTTTGGGAGATCAGCTACAACTCTTCCCCTGTTAAAATTCAAAAGAAGGCAGGAAATAACCTTTCCCTACAAAGACTTCCAGGAGATTGGCATTGGTTGATGAAGGTAAGTGGTACTCAGATTGCCCTGGGACTATCACGTCATTTCCTGTCATTCAGATAGATTATGCTTGATATTATTAAAATATCAGTGCCCTTCATTTTTTCATGACTGGTGGTACAACCCTTGTTCTTCATGCTCTTTGTATTTTATTCTTTTAAAAAATCTCTTATCTTTGAAGATAACAAAAGGAACTTTTTTTGAAGCATGTAATTCAGAAGAGCAAAGATATAATATTTTTAGATGGTTTGGAATCATCCAGAAGAGGACAGATTGAGGTATGCCCTTAGCTACTTGGTCACTATGAATTCAGCTATGTCTTCATCCAGATAAATTGTAAAATAAAATAAAAACCCCATGCAAAGCAAATACTCTACTGCTGAGCTGCAAGCCTTCCCCATAAAGGGGAACTGGAGACTGGAGAAAAGGAGGAATATGGGAGTGTCAGCTAGGCAAGTAACCACACACACAACTACAGACAAAACATTAAACTTATCCAAACATTCCAAACATTGTATCAAGGGGGGGGGGGAAATACATAAATGAACAATGAGTCCTTGTTACACACTTTGGAAAGAATATATCAATAGATGCCAAGCATAAAGGACTGATTACATCAGCAGACTTGCAAAGTTAACAACAGCCTTCTTTAAACCTTGGAGGGAGTCAATGACATGATATATAAAGAAAGAAAATCTGAAATATCAAGATAAGGTTCAGGATAACAAAAAGAAGTGAACAGAAGTTGGTCTACGTTCTGGTGAGGAATTAACGAAAGAAATCAAGGGAAACAGTTGATCATAAAATTTATCTCCAGTAATGCTGCCTCTGAGCACTGTACCATCTTGTGCTAATTCGTCTACAAGTGTAACCTTCTAAACCCTATTGTACCAGTTTTCCAAAGTTAGCAAATCATCCCTTCTCCATAAGAAGGCATCTCCATCAAGCTGCTACAAGGAAATGGATTATTAATGCCTTAAATTTCTTTCTTTGCTCCTTGAAATAAGGCCAAGCCTGTAATATTCAGAATTTTAGAAATCATGTGGAACACACTGTCCCAAAACCAAATGGGTTATTATGTTAAAGTGACTTGCTTTAGGGCAATGTAGTTTTCATCAACTCCTCCCCCAAAGATGTCCCGTATGTCATTGAAATTAAATAAGGTATTCCTTTGAATAAACTTCAGAAGTTCCCATGATGTCAGTTCTATATGTTCTGTTACCTGCTTATAAGTATCAGGTGGACCACCGGATTTCTAAGTCTATAAAATCAGTCACTTAACTCAAAGCACACATCAAATCCAAGTTGCACTGAACTTATTTTTAGCCCACAGATCAGCAATGTACAAGGAGAATCAAGAAAAATGCATAGGATATGCATAGCAAAAGGTAGATTATTTATCTTGGCATTTATCTTGCTGCACCAGGCTAAGACTGAATATGAAGAAAATTACTGAATTAACTGCATGTCTTCAGTATCTGTCAGGTGTTTCCCTCCCCATCCACTACTCAGTTCACCTTCTAGCTGGCATTGGTCCTACCAAAAGGTCATGGCACATCTAGGGGGTGGGCCTGCAAGTGAGGAGACACTGGGTAGGCTGTGGCACTGATGCCTACCTGAAAGTGGCCCAAGGCCCATTGGTAGGTTATGAACCACTGTTTGGGAAGCAGTGCCTTACTTGGTCAGGAACAACAAATGATCACAGGTAGGGACTCACCGGCAAGGGCTTCAACACCAGACACTGAGCCCCAGAGCCTGGCAAAGGACTCAACAGTGGGACAATTTCCCACTGTCCAGCAGGAGAAGTACATTTTGGCAGAAGAAGTAACACTGCAATGCTACATTACCACCTCAGGTATCTCCTTCAAGGGTAAATGGGAGGTGCATTGTTTCTGGGGCAACAGAAGAAGAGGTCTGCTGGAGCCATCTAGTTCAGCATCCAGTTCTCACACTTGGCCAATCACACTTGCCCCATTTGTGATTCCCAGCATCTGGTATATAGAGACATATTGCCTCTGACAGTGGATATAGGACATCACTTTTTAACGTCATTCAATATGAACTGTGTGAAATGCTTTTTAGTGTCTTGAATCTTCAAACATTAAACTTCACTGGATGGCCATGAATTCTAGTATTACAGGAGATAAAAACTTTTATTTAGCTTATTTCTTCACATCATACATAATTTTATACACTATCATCTCCCTCCCCACCCCGTACTCGCCATTTTTCTAAACTAAAAAGCCTGAAATGTTGTAGTTGCTTCATACCCTTGATTGTTTTGGTTGCCCTTTTCTGAAATTTTTCCAGTTCTACATGCTTTTTGCAGTGAGGCAGCCAGAACTGTACACAATATTCTGTGTGTGGTCTCACTATAGATGACATTAAGATGTTGGCAGATTTATTTTCAATCCCTTTCCTAATGATCCCTAACATGGAAATCACTACTTTTCCACAGCAGTTGTTAGGACTGGGGAATATATTGGTTTGAAGTTCGCATTGCGATAACTGTTTCATAATATTTGACCTGGTAATATATCGCTAATCACGACATGTGTGAAAGCTGGGCAATATCTGGTTTTTAACATCGCAATACATCACCAGCTAAACATTGCAATCTACCACAATGTCCAAAATAAGGATGAAACAATGCAGAGGCGAACAGGACAATGTCCTGGCAACTGCTACTACTTAGGGATGACGATATTACCAATCACCACACGGTCACTTTCATCAGCAGGCAAGCCAAAATGCATCCAGGCAGGTTTGGGGCTTCAAGCAACGGATCTGATTGCCTTGGCTAATCGTACTGAGGTGGAACTTCCTTCAACTGAGGGCAGAAAAAAAGCTACCGGCGGCTTCGCCGGCTCTTACTGAGCAGACTCCGAGGGGACCTGCGCATGCTCAGTTGACCTAGCGTATTATTTCGCTGACGCCTCGGCGCTCTTTCTCTCTCGATCCGGACTTGACAGCGACTTCTCTGAGCGCAGGAAGCGGGCGGGCGGCAGGAAGGAAGCCCCGCCCCCGCCTTCCTTTTGTCCCTTAGTTCGATTGCGCGCGGGTTATGTGTGACGTTACCCCGGGCCCGGAAGTGGAACTCTCGAAATTCGCCTCTCGTCTGTGGAGCTGAGGGGAAAGGAAAGGGCGGGAAAAAGGGGGAAGGCAAAGCGAGCAAGCGAGGGCGGGACAACCCTCCCACCCCCCATTACAAAACAGTGAGGCGAGAAGCGGCGGCGCGTCTCCCGGTAACAAGCCTTGGCCACGCCCCCTCCCCTCCCCTCCACCGGGAAGGGCGGCAGCAGGTACGTTGCAGCCGTTGCGCCGAGGTTTGCGCGCGCCAACGGCCGCCCCTTCCCTCGCCCCCCCCCCCGCTGAGGAGAATGGCAGAGGCTCACCTCACCCCCCTCCCTCAGGTGTTGTGCGTGTGTCCGTGTGTGAAAGAGATAGGACTGACAGGTGGAGGTGGCGGAGGGGAAGCCGCCTTCTCCCGGCTACTGGCCGCCTCCCTTCCGCCGCGGGCTGCGTGGCCTTCAGCTGAGGGAGCGAGCTGCGCCTGACCACAGGCGGCGGGGGCACCGTCCTCTTGCCTTCCCGCCTCTGAGGTGGCGGCACCTCGCGTGTCCACCTCGGGCGGAGCGCCGCTGCCTTTGAGCTGTAGCTGCCCTCGCTCTTGTTCTTCCTCCTGGTTGGCTGCTGCGACCAGGAAGTACAAGGTGGCCGCCGCGTCAGAAATCACAGGAGTCCCTTTTCCTTTCAAGCTGCTTCGCCCACGTTGTTTCCTGGCTCTGGCGCTCTGCTCTGGGGGCGGGGAGAATTGGGCTTGTCGCTCAGAGAAAAAAAGATCGCCAGGACCTTGGCCCCGGGAAGAGGGAGGGAGAGGGATGGCAGGAGCCTGTCACTGGCCTTTTTTAAAAAAATGTGTTCCTCTTCACAGTTGGCATATAGTCCGTGTTCGCTGCTCAGCCGAGTGCCTTAAATGTATGCATAACAATCAGGATCTCGCTGCGCTGTGATGTTTTGCTGTTGTCACTTTTACCAGGCAGCAGCTGGATTCCCCACACTATATCCCTCCCCCATAGGAATTCCTTTTTTCACCTGACAGTATGTAAATGCTGAGTCATCTTTTACTTCTTTTCCCAAACTTGGCTTGCATGTAAAAACATAAACAATTGTTGTATAAATGAAATTAAAACGTTCACCTGGTACGTTTCTGATTGCTAGATTAGTCATTTGAGCTCTGTCCAAAATTTTCTAGCTGGTTCGGGTAGGTTATGTAGTATTGCTTAGCAACATGTGAGTTGCAGGTCTTTTGTGTTTCCCACAGTCTTGACTTTTTTTTTGGGGGGGGGGTGGCAAAGAGTGCTAGCTTTTGGAAAGGTTGTGGCCAGAAATGTAGAGGCATTGCAAAGCTGACTTAAAAGGTAAGAGACTTGATACAGGAGCCTGAGCAACAAATAACAGTCCTGTTGAACATGGGGGGGGGGGGGGCTTGTATGCCAGGGCTGTGAGGGTATATTTCACAGATGTCTGGACTTGCCACAGAAAATTGAGGCTGAGAAATGCACTCAGGCAGGCTTGCATAAAATAAATGCTGCACTTGGTCATTCTTGTTTTTGCATACACACACACATACGCCCTTCATTATATCAGATTTCAAACGTGTGCAGCATAAACGCAAAACTCACAAGAAATGAGATCTACGTTTTAAATTAGTCTGGGCCATGCTAGATTAAATCAGTAAAATTAATTAAATTATTTGCAAGGTTGAGGCATTAATATCAGTATTTACTAGCAGCTGTTACCTTTTAATATATTGCTGCCTACTGCTTCTGAGCTCCCTCACTCAAGTTCATTGCATTTACATTGTTTGATGTCAAAGAGTTTGTATACATGCTTAACTGCTGTCTGTTGAGAGGGAATGTCAAGATATTAATTAAAATAGTGCAGATACTTGAAAGCAAGTCAGGTATTTATAATGGTCAACTGACTAATAAGATAAAATTAAAAGTATAAAATATAAAATCACAGTTGCAATAAAAGCAAGCTAATATTAACTGTTTTGTGGTGTATTTTTCTGACCCCATTAAGAAAACTGCCCTGGGTTAGAGGAATAAGGTTTCTTCTAATCTATTGGCACACAACACATTTTCTTAACCTTTCGCTGACCTATGACAAAACAATTGGGTGTTTTACTACCCCAATCTGCTAACATTGACTGGTGTAGTAAACACACACCCCAAGGACAAAATTCATTTTATGCTACAAATGGTTTTTTGTTTCCAGAAGGAAAATGGTATGTGGTTAGTGGCTGAAATTTAGGGACCTAAAGGTGAGAATTTCTGTCAGTATCCTAGAAGAAATACCCTGTAGGTCTACTTAATGTGTGAATTGCACAATGAAAAGTGTGCTGTGGGAGGCCCACAGATTGGATGAATGAGAAAGAATTGAAAGGTTGGAAAAGGAGCTGATAATAGTTGAGACAAAAATGTGGAAGGCTAGGGTGCAAATTCTGAAGCTAATGTTGATCATCATGATCCTGCTCTGCTATAGGATCTCAAGCTTTAGCTAACTGAGTGTTGAGGCCTAGCACAGTCAGCTGTGGCCAGAAGGGGAGAGCCCTACAGCTTTGTGTCACGGATATTGTGGGACTGGAGATGGACAGAGTCAAGGAAGAGTGGGAGTGGGTAAAAGATGGAAAAATAAGGTTAGAAGAAAGTGGCTGTAAATGGAAATTCATATTGGATATTTCCAGTCTTACAGAAGAAGCTGTGGGCAAAGAGCTGCGGGATGAATGTAGGTTTAAAGGGTGAGCAAGATTAAGGATATGAGCTGGGGACTACTGCAGGAAGAGAATCGAAGCCCTGCAGACTTGGGGCTAGGTGATGCATGGCATCACAATTCATTCCTATTCGGTTAAGACATTGCTCTTAGAGCACAGGCACATTCTGTTCCATTGGAAGGTGCTGTCCTGCTCAGCTTGCAGAAAACATTGTATCTTTTTCTCAATTAAAAAAAGTATTTTAGCTTTTATGGAGCGGCTCCAAGAACTTCTAGATTATCTAGATTATTAGAACAATCTAGATTATCTAGATTACTTCCAGTCTGTTTTGTGACTTGGGTTAGGCATAGAAACTTTCTTGATCACCTTTGGTTATGTTCTGTGCCAGGAGATGGATAAAGGAAATGTGACCCTATTTTCTTGAATCTCCAACTGACTCTAGTATCCTTCTAGACCACCTTGAAGGGAAGGGAATTGGAGTACAGTGTTGATGTATATCTGCTCATTCCTGCAGATAGGACTCAGAAGGTGGCTGCTGGGGAACAGCTGCTGTTCCCCTTGGTTTATGGGGTTTGGCAAGGTTAAGGTTAAGTTTTGTGCCCATGCTACAAGAAAAGGTCTAGAGATTTGAATACAATCTCATCATGATGCTTATGACACCCAGCTCTCTCTCTAATTTTCACTTGATTCTAAAGAGGCAGTTGGTAGATGTGAAAGCCTGGAAAAGGTGGAGCAAGCTGCATCTTAATCTAGACAAAACAGAAGTACTGCTGGTGGTGAGACCATCTGATTTCAGTTTGGATTTACAGACTATCTTGGAAATTGCAATTTGTACAAAATGCTACATCTAGGTTACTGATGGTTGCTAGGTGCTTTAATTGCCATATAGTGGATTTCCCATGACTTATATTAGCTGGTAGTTTGTTTCAGGGTTCAATTCAATGTGCTGGTATTAAACTTTAAAGCAAAACATCTTGGGACTTGGACATCTTTTCCCTTATGTTACTTTCAGCATGCTTTGATCATCATCTGAGGCCTTTCTTCAGATCTCTCTTATAAGGTACAGTGGTACCTTGGGTTACAGACGCTTCAGGTTACAGACTCCACTAACCCAGAAATAGTACGGTAACTCGGGTTAAGAACTTTGCTTCAGGATGAGAACAGAAATCGTGCTTTGGTGGTGTGGCGGCAGCAGCAGCAGGAGGCCCCATTAGCTAAAGTGGTGCTTCAGGTTAAGAACAGTTTCAGGTTAAGACCAGACCTCCAGAACGAATTAAGTTCTTAACCCGAGGTACTATTTCTGGTTTAACAGAGTCTGTAACCTGAAGCGTATGCAACCTGAAGCGTATATAACCCGAGGTACCTCTGTACAGCTGATGACAACCAGAGCTTGTTTATTCTTTTAGGTGGTGCCTATCCTGTGGAATGCCTTGCCAAACAATTTGTGCCAAGTCCTGTCACTGTATGTTTTCAAGCTGCTGGTAGAGGCCTGGCTGTTGAAAATGACCTTTGGCTGATCATTTTCCTGTTTGTGCTTTGCTGTGTTGGAATTATTACTGTGTTTTTTGTTGCGATGGTTTCTGTAATTGGTTTTAACTTGAGGATTGTTTCATATTAGAAATATTGTTCTGTTGTTTTTTGTTTTGGCTATTTTAGAGACTGCAAGGTAGAGTACCTTAGGTGAGATACAATAAATTAAATTAAATACAGTTTTACACTGCTGATCATTTTCAAGAAACATTCTGAAGTGGAACCAAACTGACTGCAAATTCTGAACTTTCTTTAATTTTTCAGCTCATCCTCCCAAGATTGATGCATGTTCCCTCCATTATTTTAATCTGGCTGAGAATTTGGATAAGCATGGCACAGCTTCAACAGGGAGGTCCTGATGAAAAAGAGAAGACTACAGCATTAAAGGGTACAAATTAATTTGGAACTTCTCCTCCATAGGCACTCCGTAGACTTTGCTCTGATGAACTATAATTGTGTGATTAGTGAAACAGGTGAGCAAGTGCAAATGAGTGCAACCCACATCCTCAGCTGTTATACATTTCTTACCACTGCCTGTCTAGGTTTCTTTTTTCTTTGTCTGGAAAAGGAAGCCAATGCACACAGTGGGAATGCTGTTACCTGTATACAGAGATGTGAACAACGCACCCCCTAGTCTTTCCTACCAAATCCAGAAATGGAAAAACTGGAAAATCTGGGGAAACTAAAATACAATGTTGTATACAATATTCTATTTTCCAAATGATGAGTAAAATATTTCTTTAAAACAGTGTTTTAAATAATATTGTTACACCCAGTTCACATTGCTGCAAAACTCTTAGAGCCTAGATTCAGTGATGTGCATTGTAGTCAGGCATATCCAGAAATGAAGTGAGATGGCACAAAGGTATTTGGGGCATATTAGAGGTGAAATGGGATCTCTACAAGGTGCCAGGTTGAAGCAGGGACCCTTGATGCACTTGG
The DNA here is from genome assembly GCF_964188315.1 of Podarcis muralis. Classification (NCBI taxonomy): domain Eukaryota; kingdom Metazoa; phylum Chordata; class Lepidosauria; order Squamata; family Lacertidae; genus Podarcis; species Podarcis muralis. The sequence continues at coordinate 30,698,822 of NC_135665.1, forward strand.
TGGCACCTTGTTAATGTGGACATCAGAATAATAATGCAGACAGATGTCTGCTGAAAAAGTAATGAGTGGTATTCAACTAAGTTTTACTCAGAGTAGACCAAATGAAACTAATTGACCGTAGTCATGTTTATTAATTCCAGTGGGTCTGTTCTGAGCAAAACTTAGCTAACTGTCACCCAGAGTCTCTAAGCTTACAATAATGCCATAACAAAACTGGTTTCAGATTATAATAGCATGGAGAAATGTGAGAAGGGGGGTGGGAATATGTGTCCTTCCTTGCATGAGCAAAGTTCTCTAGATTCAATTTCGTGACTTGTGATAGTACCCGTGTTAATATAGGTTCTCTACATGAACATCTGGAGTAAATGGATGCACATCCTGACACTGACAATGTATGTGTCATTGTGGATGCATTTTATCAATGAATCCAAGTCATATTGAACATCTTTTACTTTAGTCAATATGGGACCAATATGCTCCATGTTTCCTGTTACATATGCTATGGAAATGAAAAGTGTGTGGGCCATCCTGACATACGATAGTGCAAAGCAAATGCTTTTCTCTCCCTCCCTGCCCCAAATATCTTAAGTTACAAATAAGCCACACTCGTGATTGCATAGTGTACGTGAAATTCTATTGAGCACTGGTGCAAAAAGCAAAGCAAAACTAACGGAAACAAAACAGTACAGAGTGATTGGCTATTGCTTAAACCTCATCCTTTGCAACTCCACTGTCACCTATCAATCACAATATTGTGACTGGTAATATCTGATAATGCAGCTATACAGAAGACACCAGCCAAAGTGTGACTGCAGAAATTGCTCAGTGCTTTCCAACAACCTGGTCAAAGCCTTCTCCCCAAGTGAATGCTGAAACACACTCCTAGGAAGAGCCCACTGTGTTCCCACCCACATTAGATGCTTCCATGGCCCACTGTGTATAAGAACAGCAAATAATAACTTAGTGTATGGGTTCAGCATGCAGACCTCTGGATTATTCATGTGGGCCTTCTACTTACTAAGTGGGCTGCGTGTTTTTGCCATTTTGGTGTGTAGGACTAACACGTTGTTTGATGATCAGATCTGAGCTAGGCCATCGCCCCCTGCTACATTACTAACTTCACATGTTTCTGTTTGCTCTGACAATGTCCTTCCAGATTAGTGGTTATGCCAACAATACTTTCCACTGGGATAAATTTAAAATGTTCCATGTGCTTTCCACAGCAAAGCAAAATTTTATAGTGACTGATCCTTTTTCTTCTCAGTAAGGATTAGTTTGGGGTAGCATCACTCTGTAAATAGGAGTGAGGAAACCTCTGCTGCTTTCCCCCCAAAATAACAGATTCCTCGGAAAACATTTCAGATGTGTTACCATATGCCCTTTGGCAATGTAGAAGACTGTACTGCCTTGATTTTGAAATTACAAGAATAGTAGAAATGAAAAGTTGGACAGTTTCTAAGTAAGTTTCATTCAAAAGTACTTCATTGTTGTCTCTGGCAGCCTTCACATTGCTTCAGTTACTCTTGCATTATCACTCCCTCCAATAGCAAACTTTGTGGTTGAGTGTTGGCAGATATGGAGCCAAAATGAGTCAACTGAGAAAGAAGAGGGAGGTAACAACTAATCTTTGGGGGAAACCTGAATTTGCAGTCTACAGAAAGACAAATTTCTTCCCCACCCTTTTTCAGATTTGTTGTCTAGAATAGACTTGGATGAACTGATGAAAAAAGATGAGCCACCTCTTGAGTTTCCTGATACACTTGAAGGATTTGAATATGCTTTTAATGAAAGTAAGTAATGAATGCTGTAAGAACTCATTTAGAAGTGATTGAATATTAATATTTCCCCCCAGAACTTTGATTCGTATCTTGCTGTTTGAGTCTGATTTCTTTGTACAACTGTTTTAAACAATGCAACTAAAGTAATAGTCTCAAGTATTCAAATACATCCTGTTTTCATCTGATCACAAATAACACATTTTATGTTGCTGTAGTTTTTCCTTGGGCCATTCTAAACATAGGAACACAGTTGCTCAGAATGGTAGTGGTGCCTCACTGAAAATTTTTGTTCAATTTTTTTCCAAGGCAATGGTTCCCAAGCTTTTTCAGGCCACTGCCCTCTTGGTTCTGTAAACTCATCATCAGTGCCCCTACCGAACACTATCAAAAGCCTTATTCAGAATAGTGGTTTTCACGACCCATTAAGAAAGATAACAGCACAATAAAAGCAATACAGTAACAAGTAATTTCACATTTACTCAAAATTCTAATTCAGTAAAATTGATTAACTTGATCTAGTGATATCAACTTTCCCAAGTGATAGTCATTTGCACACCAAGTGCCTTCCTGCCATGCTCTTGCCTACTAGTACCCCGTAAGTACAGTATTTTTTGCTCTATAAGACTCACTTTTTCCCTTCTAAAAAGTAAGGGGAAATGTGTGTGCATCTTATGGAACGAATGCAGGCTGCGCAGCTATCACAGAAGCCAGAACAGCAAGAGGGATTGCTGCTTTCACTGAACAGTGATTCCTCTTGCTGTTCTGGCTTATGAGATTCAGAATATTTTTTTTCTTGTTTTGCTCCTCCCAAAACTAGGTGTGTCTTGTGGTCTGATGCGTCTTATAGAGCGAAAAATACGGTAATCTCATTGGCCCCCAGGGGGTGGTACCGCCCACTTTGGGAAACACTAACATGTTAGTTTGTAGGTAGCCTGTTTAACTTCAGTGTTTGTTGTTGTTCTTATATATTTATACCCCACATTTTTCCATGACGGGCTCAAGGTGACTTACATTTAAAATAAGAACAGCTGAAAACATAGTGGGGGAAATAATAACAAATCCACCATCATCATCATCTTAATTATTTACTATATATTACTATGTAATGTATTATTATGCAATATATTTGGAATCAGGATATTGTGCTGTCATAGCAGCTGTGATCTCAAACATAGCTCAAAGCAAATGTAGTTGATTTTAATGAGAATTGTTTCCAGAGTTGCCATGAACCTGACCTATGTCTAGCTTTGCATGTGTGCAATTGCTCACTGGAAATAAATGAAGAAGCTTTTGGAAGTAATTTATTTATTTGTTTATTTTATTAAGTTTGTATATAGCCCTTTATCTGTAGATCTCAGAGTAGTCCACAACATAAAAATACAAGATAAAAACACAAAATAATAAAATAGGGGGTCCACAAATTAATATACCCCATCCCAGCACACCATTCCACAAACACATTTAAAAGGGTATAGGATGTTAATCAGTAAAAAGCCTGGTTGAAGAACATTTTTGCTTGGCATCTAAAGGTGTATAATGAAGGCACCAGCTGAACCTCCCTGGGGAGAGCATTCCACAAGTTGAGAGAGTTTTTTGTTTGCAACAAAATTCCTGTGCTATTAGAAGATGGTTGGAGTAATGGCAATTTATGCTGCTGCTTACTCTTTAAGAATACAAAGCATGTAAGTCTCAGAGTTGCCCCTGGAGGGAAAATCTTAAGTGGTTTTCATCATACTTTGTATTAGATCTCATATGGAAGCCAGATTTTTGGAACACTGTAAAAGGCAAGATTGTCACCTTAGACAAGACGCATGTAGTCTTGCAAGGGTTCAACTATGTTTCAGCTACTTAAATTGAGCTGTTGTGTGGCCATGTTCAACAAGTTTATAATTTGTCCATGGTTTAAATTTACATTTAAAAGTACAAAACACACCCAATAACTGTTTACTGAATTAACCCCCTCCTTTTTAATTGCTTTTGTTTAGGAAACTAATTAAAGCTTTGATGTTGTCAACCATAAGTTGCCCAACTTTGAAGTGGAATTGTGCAGTTCATGCTAGCTAGCCCAAGGGCCTGGCTCAGGAAAGTTCCTCAGCCTTAAGCCTGAGAGAATTGTATAGTCACTGAACTAATCCAAAAGACTCTTACCACCCTATAAAAAGAGTCTTCTGCCTGCCTTCTGTGTAACTTATCTTTGACTTAATAGGTTGTTAAGCAGATGTCCTAATGGACTTTTTTGGATTCCTAATGGTCAGTTAATTAGGAGACTTAAGTCTCAGACAAGCCCTAAAAGGGTAAGCCTGTGAAGCTCTGGCCTTGGCAGAAAAAGCCCCTTCTTCATTCCCTACCATACTAGGAAACACTGCATACCTTCTAAGGCTATGTATACCAAAGGGGTCTGCCTTAAGCCTGTCCTGTCCTGTCCTTAAGCTAGTTTAAAAGCACCTCTCTATATATTTATTTTTAATCTCTGGTATTGCATCTGTTTCAGGACTTGAGATTTGATGCAGTAAGCAGGTTCCAAGAGGAAGGCTGAAATGCTATACACATTTACTAGGAAATAATCACTGTGGAACCCACTAGGTCATTTCATTGTAAATATAATAAGATTCCACTACACAGTATTAGTCTCCATCTGTCACTGAAAGCCAGCAAGGAAGTACCTTTGGGGAGAGTTTAAATTACTTTTCCAAGTAGTCCACATCCAGGTGGTGTGTGTATGCAGCTGCTTTTTGTAAAGGAAGAGAGTTAGCCTATTCTAAGATGGTAGTTAAAAATGTTTTTAATGTAACATAGTTTGGCCCTGAGCTTCTATAAGCAGCAAATACATGGAGCACTTTGTATGAGGTTCCACAGTGGAAGGGAGTAAGCATAGGAAATGTGCAGTATGTAAGTTAAGTAAATTCCATGCCATTCAGGTTCAAAATTTGTATTTTGAGTTGTAGTCAGATAACAGGAAGTGTAAAAATGGACTATTGATGTACACCCACAAATCCAATTCTTTCTGGGCATACCAGCTGAAGCTTCTACACCTTCCATAAGCAGCCTTGTACAAAGCACATGTCTTGATATCCTTGGGGGATATTGCAAAGCAGAAATCTGACAAGAGAGCTGTAGCTTTCTCCCTAGAAATCTTAATGCTGCATGTGAAATAGAAATCTGTCATAACCATTGCTATCCAGCTGGCTATCACTGAGTTGAGTGTCCTGATAAGTCATAGAAATAAAGGCTGTCTACAACCACAACATGGGGTTTTTTGGCTCTAAAACATGTGGCTTGTAAGAGACAGCATACTGAAAGATGTGTATTACTCTTGACATGAAGTAGTTCCTATATTCTGAATAAGAAAACAACCCAAAACCTTGAGCTTCTTAATATTGTCTCATACCTTCCAATTTTATGGGGAAAAGCTTTTCTTTAAATGTAGTCATTTATGCAACACTTAGCTTTTTAATACCCTGATGATTTTCATAGGAAGGTACTTAGAAACCAGAAGTGTCATGAAAGTGATGCTATTTGAAAGGAGTGGTTCAACTTTTACTTTTCAGCTTCTTATTTTTAGAGCAGTACAATCTCTACTGTTTCCTTTCTAGAGTGCACATTTAATAGTGTAGGTCTGATTGCTAAGATGACTTGAAATCTGAATATGAATCTATGATATAGACTTTGAGTAGAATTGTTAAGGACAAGTGAACACATCCCTGTTCCCACTTCCGTCAAATTGGCATGTTTGGCTGGAATTTTTCATGTGTGCACTAATGCATTTTGACTATTGATTATGTTTCTGTATTTGAAGGAAAGGGGTGTGTCTTATTCTGATTGGCAAAGCAATAATGAAATTTTAGTAAGTGATGTTTCAGTGACGCTTAAGAGAACTTGAAAATACACTACAATTCTTACTAGACAATATGCTGTGATTTCCTTAGGGAGAGAGGAACTTCACCAATAACCAGCCTTAAAAATGAGCATAGAAACTGAGTGTAGAATTAAAAAAATTAGAAGCCTTGGACGAAGCATAGAGTATGATATGCCATGAAGAAAGGGGTAATGTGACCTGAGATATTGGATATGAAGTTGGGGAGGATCATTCCCCCTGGAGGTTAGTAATTGGGAAAAGTACACTGAAACTGAGGTAATGACAGTGCTGAGAAAGAAAACTACTTTGATTTCTCTCTATTCACACTAGTAATTAGTATATTCACAGGCAGAGATACTGCAGATAACACAAAGTTCTCACTTATTTTGAGGCTTCAAAACTTTTCCAAGCAAATAATAAGAAAGACTTTCATGTACAAAACTGTCTTTGCTGGGGCAAAGAAAAAAATAATTAACCTTTATCTTTCCCATTAAGATAATTTCTAGTAATTTAAACCCTGCTTTTACATTCAGATATTTCAGGATTTGGAGTAATAAGTCTTAGATACTCTTTTAATAATCTTTTTTCTTTCAAGTTTCATTGTGACTAAAATGTTTTTCAGAGAAAACATTTGGCAGTTTCTAGCATTTCTGCTCTCTACTATTTTTGCATTTCCTTTGATCTTTGAACTTATCTTGTCATGTATTAACCTACTTTGATATTATCAGTAATTAGGTACCATCTGAAGAGAACAGTAATGCATGAAAATAGTTATGGTTTGCACAAAGTTAATGTAATTATAGTATTCCCATATTTTGAGACTTCTTAGATTTCACCTGTACTTGTTTTCCCATTTAAATGCAGTGTGTCAGTTAAGTTACTTTTTTCTCTAGCTGCTTTACACATTTTTTCAAGATACAAAGATATAGGAAAACATTAGTATAAGTGATACACATTGCTAATTGATACAATAGCATTGTGAACATTGCCCTATAGTCTGAGATCCACAGTGTTCAATATTAGCATGGTACATGCTATTCAGATTTGGATTAGGATGGCTTCCTTAATTATCAAATCTTATATTTGAATTTCAGCTTCGGCCAAATATGTAGGAGCACTGAAAAATAAATGCTGGATTTTTTTTTATAAAGCATTTCATTTTCTCTGGTCTTCCTATACCTACTGTGAATATGATCTAGAAATGTGTGCTTATTATAGTATTGCCCATTTTCTTTGAAAGTCCTCATAGAATTAGATTCTGAGAATTGGAAAGATGCTCACTGTAGGGAATTTCCTGTACCTTCCTCAGCTTCTCGACCCGTATTCTGCAAGGTGGTTTTGTCAGATTTTCCTGATTACCCTTTGCCCAGCACTCACTCATGTCCCATCCCAGGTCCTTCTGAAAGGGCCTTCAGCTATCAGGAGTGGGTTTTCTAGAAGAGGAGGAGATGGGGAAGTCTTTTTGCTCATGGTTTTCAGCATTCAACCCATGAATACTTCTGCACAGTGAACAGTTTAATTTTTCCACAGTGAACTATTCTCTCCACTTATAAAGCTCATGTTCTGAATCTAATATTGTTTCTTTTGTAGAGGGACAGTTAAGACATATAAAAACGGGAGAGCCATTTGTTTTTAACTACCGTGAAGATTTGCACAGATGGAACCAAAAGCGCTATGAAGCTCTTGGAGAGGTATATATTATATACAAGCAATATACAGCTGTGTATATGTTTGTGTCTATATTTGTTGTGTAGCATATTAACATTGTACTTGGTTAAATGAGTGAGAGGGGAAAGTTCAGTACAGTGGTACCTTGGTTCTCAAATGAAATTTGTTCCGGAAGCCTGTTCAGCTTCTGAAACATTCGAAAACCAAGCCGCAGCTTCCCCTTGGTTGCAAGAGCTTCTTGGACTCAGTAGAAGCTGTGTTGCATGTTCAGGTTCTGAAAAACGTTTGAAAATGGAAGCATTTATTTCCAGGTTTTTGGCATCCGAAAACCGAAACGTACCACAACAGAGGTGTTCGGGAACTGAGGTTCCACTGCGTTTTAAATTGAAGGAAATGATGGAAATAAATGGCCTTGTAAGCAGAGGTAAACTGACCCATTGGGAACATAGCTGTCCTGCTCTAAATGTGTAGCAACCATACAATGTGGTATGGGCAGTTACCAAGCTGAGTATATCTGATAAGCAAGAAAAGGTGTCATTTGAAAATAGTGCATTTAGAAGTGGTTATATGAGAAGCTTGGATTATTAGCAGTCAGGATTACAATCAAATGTATTTATGCATGTACATTTAAATTGCAAGCCGATAATGAAACAAAGTTTTGGGAAATTCTTGCGTTGCCTAGGACCATTCAACAGATGTATTTTACATCATTCGCTTTCTGATCGTGGAATCTGGATCTTTTTACAAAACAAAGCATTGTGCATCTAACTTGGGAGCCCTTAATTAAACAGTAATAGCAGCCTACTTGCTATTTAAAGTGCCTGAAGAACAGAAAAAGTTAATGTTCTTTATGGCATATTTAAGACATTATGGTGACATTGCAAATGCATGGAAGCCATTTCCCATGTGTGTAAAGAAGCAATCTTTACTAATCTATCAGAAATTGTGAAAGGTGCTTGGTGGCATGGGGAAAATGGTCAACACATAGTGAGCTTCTTCACACAATAATTTGATGAATAGAGCAGCTTCCACATATCAATGTTTAAATGGAAAGCATTTGATAATAGACTGCAATACTGTACAAGTCTCTTCCATATAACCTTGATTTCCAGCAGATTGTAACTAGATGTAAGATATTTCTGGTTGTTCCCAGTTGTCTTCTTAGATGTGGTGGAGTCGTCTCCTTTGGAGGTCTTTAAGCAGAGGCGGGTGGCGCTGTGGGTTAAAGCCTCAGCGCCTAGGACTTGCCGATCGAAAGGTCGGCGGTTCGAATCCCCGCGGCGGGGTGCGCTCCCGTTGTTAAGTCCCAGCACCTGCCAACCTAGCAGTTCGAAAGCACCTTCGGGTGCAAGTAGATAAATAGGGACCGCTTACCAGCGGGAAGGTAAACGGCGTTCCGTGTGCTGCGCTGGCTCACCAGATGCAGCTTGTCACGCTGGCCACGTGACCCGGAAGTGTCTGCGGACAGCGCTGGCTCCCGGCCTATAGAGTGAGATGAGCGCACAACCCTAGAGTCTGGCAAGACTGGCCCGTACGGGCAGGGGTACCTTTACCTTTACCTTTAAGCAGAGGCTTGACAACCATATGTCAGAAGTGCTCTGATGGTGTTTCCTGCTTGGCAGGGGGTTGGACTCGATGGCCCTTGTGGTCTATTCCAATTCTATGATTCTATGATTCTATGTGTGTGTGTTGGGGGCGGGATTCCCCTTGCTTAAAGACTAGGTGTGTTGAAATCCACTATTTTCTTCTGTCATGTATTGTAGGAATGGAGAACCCATGGCCCACTAAGCCGTTTCAGGTAGTTCTTCAGCCACCAGCAAAATTGCTGGCAATGGTGCTGAACAAGGCATCTTTTCCTTTTGCATATTGCCATTGCTAGTAGGTAGGAGCACTCTGGAAATAGGAACTAGTTCTTCCTGTTTCTTGAACACTCTGAGCTCTTAGCTCTGGTGGTATGCAAGAGCTGGATGAGATGGCTTTAAAAGGTCAGCTGAAGGCCATAGTATCTTCCTCTCTACTTCCATCTTCCTCTTCTCCCAGCTCCATGCTGTAATGGGAAGAAATCAAACTCTGAAGAGCAGATTTTCCTTCCTATCACACCATCAGCCTGGGAAGAAAGGTCTATCTGTATGCATGAGAGTGAGTGTGGGATGGTCACACTGGCCACCCACACTGCTCATATATTGGCTTCGGCAAGTTGGTTAACAGAGAATTGGGCCACCCCTAAGAGATCATTTGACTGAAATCACACACACAGGCTGTAAATATTTGAGAAGGCTCAAATTTTAAACAAAAAAAATTATACAGGTATTATAGTCTTGATAATGATTTGGAGGTATATATGAGTGAAAGAAAATTGACTCTTACTGAGCCACTGATATATCTAGAATGGTGGGGGGACGACCCATTTGGGTCTGTGGGCACATGCAGAATTTTGATTGTGCTGTAGGCGCCAATCACAAAATGGCTGCCATGGAGAATGGAACAGGAAGAATTTAAAAGTTGGATTAAAAATGAATCCTTTTGTATTTGCCTGATTTTTGCATGCCATTTTCCTCAGCCCGCCATTAAATCACAGATCTAGCACTTGTCAGCCCCACCATAGTAGAATACATGGAGAGTCTGTGTGATGTAAGAGCCAGTGTGGTGTAGTGGTTAAGAGTGGTAGACTCGTAATCTGGTGAACCGGGTTCATGTCCCTGCCCCTCCACATGCACCTGCTGGGTGACCTTGGGCTAGTCACACTTCTCTGAAGTCTCTCAGCCTCACTCACCTCACAGGGTGTTTGTTGTGGGGGAAGAAGGGAAAGGAGAATGTTAGCCGCTTTGAGACACCTTAGGGTAGTGATAAAGTGGGATATCAAATCCAAACTTCTCCTCCTCCTCTTCTTCTTTGGAGTAAATCATCAAACCAATGACTGTGTAGTGAACCTTCCCCAAACCAATAATAAATTAAAGCTGACATTGGTGAATTTTACAATATATGGCATTTTCCCATGTATAAGACATGTTTTGGGGAACTTCAAATTAAGGAAACACCCCTCAGCACTACCCGTGTATAAGACGAGCCCCAATTTTAAACCTAATTTTTGGGTAAAAAAATCGAGCCTTATATACAGAAAAATACAGTAATCTATATACGTACATCAATCTGGTGCTTGCTGGACCCATTATGGCATAAAAACATGGAACTCAGGCACACAGTCTTATGCATCTTTATCTGTATGGACACAGTGATCAGTTATTTGATGGTTGTTTTCAGGGAATTCCTTTTAACAATCATGAGGATCTGTGTGCTGGATCCATGTTTTTCTGTTGTGGCATTCTGGGAAACACTGAAAATGGTTTTTATACTAGTGCAATTCACAGAAAGCAATGTCAGCTTTAATTTGATGATGGTTTGGAGGACATGCCTTTTAGGAATCATGAAGATCTGTGCCATGCTGGCCCCCATGCCTCCCCTTTTCTGTATTGCTATTGCGAAGTGAAAGGAGGATGTCCAATCAGAGGAGATAGGAGGCACATTTAAACCTTATGCACAGGCCAGAGAGCAAGGAGGACCTGCTTGGAGCACATAGAGCAGAAAGAAAAGTCTCCAGTTGTCCAATTTTTGTTTCAGTCAGTTTGGGTCCTCTTGTGTGCACTAGAAAGGCATTGGCAGACAGACACGTGTTCCCTCTTCAGTGGCATGCTTGGGACTTAAGATCGTGAGTATAATAGGATGCCCTGTGATTTCATTTTAGTATCCAGTAAAGACTAATAACTGAGATACCAAGAAACAGTAAATAGTTTAAATTGTAACTATCTTAAAAGAGAGGGGAAGCAAGGTGGGGAGAATGAAAATTAGTCCACAAGCAGAAGCATATATATAACTTAAAATGGCATAATGACATTAATCAGTGCCAAGTATTTCTCTCCTGCTTCCAGGGAAACATGCCAAGAAAGCACAGATGGAGGTATATTTTTCAGAAGAATGGACAGTAACATTTACATTCAAGAGGCATAATACCTTGCTTTTTAAAATATTGTTGTGCCTCTGGGAGGCTAGACTCAAGTGTATTGTTTACAATGGGTCTCTGAGATGAGGTACTAAACTTAGCTTTGGAGTATGGATGTGCCTCTTGTTTATCTCATTAAATTTGTTAGCATGTGAGTGAGCTATAAGATTTTCAAAACTACAGGTTTCAAACTCTGTTATGTATTATTCAGCATAATTTAGTAGCTTGCTAAAAAATTAACAATTTAAATAAGGCACTATTGCTGTAGCGGCAGCTGAAGCTTACATAGCTCTAGGATTGCCTGGGAGCAGAGGCATCTGGCTGCAGATGGTACAGAGCTAGCTGTGGAATGGGGGTGACGGAGTGGTTGGAAGGAAAGAGTGTGCTTGAGTTTGGCTACTCAAAGCTCTGCTAGGGTTCTTGTACTGTTTAACGTTTATTTTTTCAAAATACTTACTATATAAGGAGGCCTGACAGAAATAAAATATAGTGGATCCAATTAAGATGATATTGTGGAATACGTTTGCATAAAATATCTTGATAATACTGCTTATAAAATGAGAGCATTTTTGATCACCTTGAGTGAGATGGTTGTGGGTAGAACTACACGTTATGAAAAACAAGAGACTGTCACTGAAAAGAAGGATCCCCATTTCTGCTTTTCTCCCCACTCTAGGCCAAGGATATCCTAGCATCACCATTCTGTATATTTCACTGACTCAACAAAACAGCGGCCAGTGAGATTAAAATGGCATGAGGGAATGTATGACAATCTCAATAATAGTACACAGGAAAGGTTTGAATGTAATACAAACCCATAGTTTTGTGTTAGAAGAATGAGCTGCAGTGAGCCTTGCCTTCATGTGCTCCCACTCCCATACCCACCAACACTTCTCCGATGAAAATAGGGATGTCCTAAGGAAAAGTGGGATCAAATCAGAAACTGGGATGGCTTCTGTAAATCCAAGACTGGCCCTGGAAAATAGGGACGCTTGTAGGGTCTGTCCTTCGCCTTTGGTATTGCCACAAATAAGAGTTTCAAAACTTTTGCTTCCATTTTAGATTAACTGCAGAATGCTATGTTGTTTGAATCTGGACAAACAATAGATAACATTATCTATGATTAGTCAAGAAAAGCCTATGTTAAACCATATTTTAAGATATTTTAGGATAGATTTTTATAGTAAGACTGAGTCCAAGTGTTGTATGTCAAAAGCTTCTTTAGCATCTCTTCTTGTTACTTACTGGCAGGTTTGTCATTTCAGAGTCAAAATAAAGCTCATTCAACTCAAGCATACAGCAACAGCAGTATCAAGCCTTAGGTCAGCTTTACCACTTGAGACCAGCGCAGGACAGTCTAATGATATTCATTCTGCATTTTTGCCAAGTACCATACACTGACACATTAAAGCAGAAAAAATAACGAGTTGACAGTTGTATGCCATAAATTCATTTGTTTTGTTTTTAAGCATTGAAAAAGCATATTTGTGTTTATACCTGTACTGCTGCTACATTCAGTTTAGGTCCCATTCCTCTTCCCAAAGGAGAAAATACTTAAGTATTTTATTATTATAGTCTATATCATGCTGAAGCTTTAAATCTAACTGGGTTAATGACCACATTAGGGGCTCTAAGCAGTTTACTTCTAACATACTGTACAGGTCACATGCCTAATTAAAATCTCTTGGATCCATAGAAAGTTCTCTAAATGATAACATCTATATATCAGGCTTGGATAGCAGAGGTGGCTGCTGCCTAATTGTGCAGGGTACCTTTCAACAGTATTCAGCTAATGTATCCTGTTAGTGCAAGGATTTCTGCTTGTGCAACAGGACTCCCCCCCCCTCCTTTCCCTATAGGTGCACCACACACTCCCCACATCTGCTCCAAAGCATTGCTGGAACCCCTATAAGATGTTCAGGGTGTGTGAGAAAGGAAGAGGGCAGAATTCCCATTGTATTAGAGGAAATCCTTCCACTGACAGGACAGTGACGTAATGCTACTTTGGATTCACCACTATGCGTTTTAGCTGACCTTTGGGTGTCAGGCTTATGCCAGGAGAGGGTGGATAAACCTCAGTGAATGTGATGAATTGTTTATTCTGTGTTGGCCAAGTTGTTCTTTTAACTTGTTTTGACCCTTTAGGATAGAGTTAGAGTTTGCATCCTTCTGTCTTGGGAGACAGTGGAGTGCACCTCCAGGGGTGAAGTCAAACCACTGGAGAATCACATCACCTGCTGTGGCTGCAGAGACCGGTAGCTTGTAACTGCTGCCCCCTGCATTGTTTTTGTTGCATTAGCAGCATTGAAGTGACTTCTCCAGGCATAGCTCCTAGGCTAGTTCTGGTGAAGAGGAAATCCCATATTTGGGTGTTTCCTCTTTTTAGGTTGACAGCAGTTGAAAGATGCTATGAATAGGGCACCTACTGGGCAACTTAATAACTTCAGGCCAGTGGCCCCTCTAGTACAGCATCATGTTCTGACAGTGGCAAACCTGATGCCTATGGGGAACCTGCAAGCAGGATATGAGTGCAATAGTCCTCTGTTCACCTATAATTCCAAGCAATTAGCATTTAGAGGCATACCACCTCTGACAATAGATGTAGGCTATAGCTATCATGGCTAGTGGCCATTGATAGCCTCTGTGAATGTGTCTAACCTTTTTTAAAAATCTTCCAAGTTGGTGGACACCACTGCTTCCTGCAGAAACTAGTTCTGTAGTTTAACTATGTGCTGTTGTAGTTTTATTATTTTATCTCTCCTGAATGTTTCAAAATTCAGCTTCATTATAGGTCCACAAATTCTAGTGTTTTAAGAGGGAGAAAAACTTTTCACTATCCACTTTTTCCATGCCATGCATAATGTTATAAGTTTCTGTCATGTCACCTCTTATTCACCTTTTCTCTAAACTAAAAAGTCCCAAATGCTGCAGCCTTTCATCAGAGAGGAGTTGCTTCACCCCCTTTATCATTTGGGTAGCCTTTTCTAAACCTTTTCTAACTCCACAATATCCCATTTGAGATGAGGCAACCAGAACTGTTTTTTTCCTTCCACCACAAGGTAGATAACATTTTGTGTGCAGTTTCCACAAACATTATTTTGAGCACTTTATTATTGTTGTGTTCGCTTCAGTGACTCTTCACTCTCAACTTATGAAACTGTAGAAATATAACTGCTTTGCCGTTCCCAGAAAGTGAAAGATGATTTCAGTGAACCATAAACAGTTAGGCCCTAGGGGTAAAATTACATCGGTTGCATGTTTCTAACATGCTGCTTTGGGATAAACATGTCTTAAATCAACTCACTGCTCACAGTCAAATTCTTGTTCAGATTTGCTGTAGAGACTGAAAGACTGATCTGTCTACTAATACTGTGAAGCTTTTGCAATCTAATTTGCATCAATTATTTGCAAAAGGTAACAATGGCTTGTTATATATTCTTGGGCTGTAATCCTGAACATGCATTTTTTTCTTCAAAGAAATGTGTGTAGAAATGTCTGTAGGGTAGCAATTTGTCACCTTGATCTGGAACTTAGCCCACTAGTTTACTTGGCCACCCCCATTGGGACAGCTGTATTGCAAATTGCTTCAGGATATTGTAAATTACTCATGGAATGTGATTCATAAATGAAAATAATAATAATAATAATTGGGGCTTGTGAGCTGGTGCTAGGAAAATCTAATCTTTTTCTTTTCTTTTTCAAATGATAGTGCTTTAAAAGTTCAGCTGTTTTGGTATAACACCTGAGGAGTGTACTGTGTTTGGATTTGATGCCCTTGATTTAATTTTCAATTGTAATTACTTAGGAACTTGATTTGTTTAGGTTCCCTTTGCAAATTTAAAGTAAGTGGGGTTTTTTTAAAAGAAATTCTTACGGTTTTCACTGGTCCATAATGCTTTCACTGTATTTTCCTACATAGATTAAGGACCTTATCTATGTAATAACTAGATTTAGTAACCTAGATTTAAGAGATCTCCATTTAAGGCATTTGGAATCCTATATTGAGTATATTATAGATATTATCTGGGAATTCAGTTTTGTTCTGTACATCTTGCATATAAAAGCTCAATCTGGGCTTCTTAGGTGTGATTCTCAGTAATTTTAATGGAACAATTCTAATAAAATGTGCTTAGAAAGCTAGCCCAAGTGGATTTCTTGAACTTCATTTGCTAGCTTCTGTTTCTATGAACAAAATCTAGTCATATGCATATTGGAACATTTTTATCTTCTGCATTTGCTTACAGTCTCTCAAGGTAGTGCTCAAACTAATTCAAGAGTTAGTCATCTACAATATTCATCTTATACTTTTTCAGTTTGTTGTTTTTTGAAAAATGTAGTATTAGCTTATAATATGAAGTATCATATCTGTTCTGTAAATTTGGATATTTGTGACCGAAGCAAACTTCTTAACAAATCTTCAAAAGAACTTGCTTAACTTCATCTTATGCTCCCCTCAGAAAATACAAAGTCAGTCATTCTCCCCCTTCCACCAAGAGAAGGCAGGGTAGATCTCTTTTTCTGTTTAGGCCACCTTTGACCTGTTCCTTCTCTGTTCAGTGAATAAAGGGTGAATAAAGATCTGCTGTCAGTGTGGCTCATGAACTGGATGTGCAGTGACAAAGGGAGATTGTTTTAGGAGAGTTGCTTATTGAAGCTGATTTGAAAGTAGTTCTTGTATCTCTGGGTATGTATTATATATGAAATGGTCTTTATCATTAATTTCCAGGCTAATAATTTACACAACAACACAATGTGAAATCCCAGAAAGCTATGTCTAGGCAAAAAAAATATATTTTGCATAGGGAAGCAAGCTTTCTGTCTTTTTAAATTTATAATTTTTGAAAGAGCAACTTATATGAGCATTATATGACTGTTTTCTTGCAGATCATCACCAAATATGTATATGAACTACTGGAAGAAGAATGCCATTTGAAAAAAGTATACATACCGGTAAGTTAAATATACCCTGTTTTTTCAGCATCTTGGGAAATAGCAAGAATACAGTCTGAGGAATTATAATTTATTTTATTTCATAGTTTTTCCTATGCTGTGAGTTGTAAATATCATGCGTGTGCATTAGGAACAGTTCAGACACATTCTATTTTGTTATTAACTTGTGTGATGTAGATGGGCCTATACTGAAGAAATCTAGATGGGCTTTTTGGTGTGTTTTTTAATATAAAAAAATTAACTCAGGTTTGAATTGGTTTTGAAACTTCTTGGGTAACCATGAGGCAATTATAGTGTCAGTTAAACCTACCTTGCAGGATTGTTGTGAGGATACAATTGTATAATGATGAGTATGCTGTCCAGAAGTCCTTCACCACTAGTATAATCTAGATGGGATTATACTTACTTGATTATACTCTTGCAATCAAGAGTAATCTGAGCAGAGTAGTTTTGACTTTGCAAAGAACATTAGTCTGCCCACTATTGTGGGCACTTTATGTGGGGCTGCATTCATTGAGTGTTTTCTCTACAGCAGGGGTGTCCAACAGGTCGATCCCTGGGAGGTTTTGGTAGATCATGGTAGATCGCTGGCTCCTCCATCCAGCCCCACCCCCTTGCCCCATCCTCTTGATCACTAGAGCTAAAGTCTGAGTTTTTGCAGCGAGGCTGACGGTCTCATTAGCGATCTCTTGATGAACGCCTTATTTTATTTATTTGACCTAAGCTCCTAAATTAACAAATATTTCCTCCCCAAAAGATGCTCAACAACATTGAACTGAACCCCCCCCCCCAAAAAAAAACAGGGCATATCTCCCTTAAAAAGGGGGTAGGTCACTGCCAGATTTTAATCGTGTGAGTAGATCGCAGTCTCTTTGATTTGGAGATCCCTGCTCTACAGTATAGCCCTCTCAGTGCCTGAGGATCTTCAGGGAATGCTTTGTTCTAAACCATGCTTTTTTGCACTTGTAAGATCAGTAGGGACAAAGCACAAGGCCTTTGCAGTGATACCAACATTATGGAACTTATTTTAAAAGAGAGGTTTTAGGGCTGGCCCTGTTGCATTTTTTTATGCATAGAGATGTTTTCATTGCACCAAATCATTAAGGATTAGTGAGGTCATTTAAAAATTACTATATTGGCTGCAGCTGAGTTGTTTTATGCTATTTTATTGTTCGAGGATCTTGTGTTTATTCTGTGTTTTTACTGGAGGCTTCTTTGGAAGTATGTAATAAGGAATGTCCAATTAGTAAAAATAAGAGTGCAAAGTAGGAAAGTAGTCCTCTCCAATAAAAAGTCAGTATGCATTAAGATGAATTAATACTCCTGGGTCAAAAAAGTAATATTGGAAGCTTTATATATGAAGAGCAGTACTAACATAGATTGATATAATAAAAAAAAAATCCTAGACCATAAATGTAATTATGTAATCTTTTGGAAAAGTGGAAGCAGATATAAACAGTGAATTGTCAAGATACAAATTGCTTTGTACATTTTCAGTGTGATGAGAAATAAATGGTATACTAGGTTGACTTGTCAATAAAGTGTGATTGGACACTGGTGTGACCTTTTTATGTGTATCCTTTAGTGAAAGCTTCATTTAATGAATTACAGCAGTTTGAAGACAAATCGGCTTGAAGAAATGTTTCCAAATGCAATTAAGATTAAGCTGGTAAAGGTTGATTCCAAATGTGAATGGTAAACATATGATGGCTAGTCCATATTTAGATATGTAAACTGAGTATTTTATAATGCATAGCTTTGTTTTCCTCTTGCCCATGCTCCCAAGAATATTGGAAATGGTTCTGTAGCAGTAGTTATTGAGAAAAAGAGAGTAAAATTTGCTCATAATGGGGCAAGAACTATGTACTCTGCCTTGAGCTCCTTGGAGAAAGGGCTGAAATATAAATGAAATTAAACAAACAAAGTGACAAACAAATGGCATTTCTAAACAAACTAACCAAATCTTCCATTACCAAAACCTAAATCAGCTGCAATATACATATGAATGGGGACGCGGGTGGCGCATGGGGTTAAACCACAGAGCCTAGGGCTTGCCAATCAGAAGCCCAGCGGTTCGAATCCCCGCAACAGGGTGAGCTCCCGTTGCTCAGTCCCAGCTCCTGCCAACCTAGCAGTTCGAAAGCACACAGTGCAAGTAGATAAATAGGTACCACTCCAGCGGGAAGGTAAACGGCGTTTCCGTGCACTGCTCTGGTTTGCCAGAAGCGGCTTAGTCATGCTAGCCACATGACCTGGAAGCTGTACGCCGGCTCCCTCGGCCAGTAAAGCGAGATGAGCGCCACAACCCCAGAGTCGTCCGCGACTGGACTTAACTGTCAGGGGCCCTTTACCTTTATAAGTATGAATAAGAGATTGGTCTGAGTGCTACTCTTGGATGAGAAATAAGTGTTTGTTTCTAACAACCAAACACACTTTGAATTGAAGATGGAATAAAGAGTAATATTAACACTTGCAGTTCAGGGAATTCACACTCTAATTTACCTTATTTTTTTGCAAATAATTTGGATCGTATGAACTGAAACACAAGATAATTTAGTGTCTCAGATCAATGGTAGACATGGTTTCTAAATCAGTTGAGCTACATTTGCTGAAAGTTTAGTCTTACATTATATTTATCTGACTTTGTAGTATCTTTCTCTCATCAATTGCCTTGACAGATCATAGTCTGGATTTTTTACACACAAGCATTCAGTAGCCTGCTGTGAGAAGTAACCAGAACTAAATTCCCCGTGCATCTACAATGAAAAACACTGGCTGATGTTCTGAGAACAATCCCCAGGAGAAGTGACCAAAGGGGAAAAACTTCACAGATGTATTATAAAAGCCCAGGGAAATATTGCAGATAAAGCTGATTGTTACATACACCATGGTCTACCTAAAGCTGTAGTACTGTATATTGGAAATACAGTGGTACCTCAAGTTAAGTACTTAATTCGTTCTGGAGGTCCGTACTTAACCTGAAACTGTTCTTAACCTTAAGACCACTTTAGCTAATGGGGTCTCCTGCTGCTGCTGTGCCGCCGGAGCACGATTTCTGTTCTCATCCTGAAGCAAAGTTCTTAACCTGAAGCACTATTTCTGAGTTAGTGGAGTCTGTAACCTGAAGCGCATGTAACCTGAAGCGTATGTAACCCGAGGTACCACTGTAATGGGAGAATGGCAACACATAATATAAGCAAGTTCTTAGGGGCTTCATTCTGCCCATGCCCTTAGGTGTACTTGGAAGACCTTTCCAAGTTGGAGCTATGTACCCAGTTATGAATTGATGCTGTATATATAGTCTCACACATAGGTAACCAGTCCTGCAGGCTGTTTGTAGGGAAACTCTTCAGAACTAGTGTTAAGAGGTATGGAAAGGCCATTACTTTACTTCATAGCAGCATGAGCCCCTTTTTCTTCTTTGTTTTACAACTGCTGGCACTGGGACCCTGATGTTTTTGATCACCATCAGAAGAACAGCATTTGCTCAGATTTCTTCTGTGAACTGTCACCAGTCTGCTCAAACAGTCCTTATCTTGGCCCAGTGGGAACTTCTGCCTCAGGATCAGGATTCTTCATCCTCTGTATTCTCTGTATTGAAAATGCTGCTGCCTTCCCATTATACCCTGCTCATAGCTTATTGATTTATTTAAATAATTTCTAAATTGCCTCTCTACAGCACATTATATTCAGTGCACTTCACAGTGAAACAAGGACAGATAGAAACTATGAAATGATAAATATAAACAAGCAATGAAACATTAAAAAGCAGTTAAAACATCAATGAAGGCAAGTCAGAAGAAGGCTCACTCAAATAAAGGTGTCTGTCAAAAAGTCAGGCAGTGCCAGGCACCAAGCAAATCTTCCTAGGCAAACCTTTCCATAATCTGAGCACTACAGTTGGGAAACCACCACCGCCACCCCTTGCCTCCCAGAGCGATCTCATACACTCTTGAAGTAGCTTGAAAAAGGAACACCGAAAACCTCTGTAGTGAAATGGAGTTCCCAGGCAGATTCTTATTGGAGAAGGAGATCTGAAGACATCCCAGCCCCAAGCCAACCTATTGAGCTGAGCCTGAAAATAAATTGCCAGTTACCCATGTTGGTAAATGATCAGAGTAATGTGCTGTGATCTACCCCCTGACAGAATTCTGCCGACTTCATTCTGGACAGCTGAAGTTTCTGGACTGTCTTGAAGGGCAATTCCACGTAGAATGTAGTATACATAATTGAAACTGGAATTTCTAATTTGGCCAGACTGGCCCAGATAATAAGTGGGGATCTAACAAGTCCCCATGCTGGAAACTAGATACTTGTGTACTTCTGAACACTTATTTGGACAACAGTGGCGCATTATTATTATTTTTACTGCTTAAAGGAAATAACCTATTCAGTACTGTAATCCATTCTTAACAATGCTTTAAGTATGAGCATTTTGCCAAATGCCATCATTTTGCATTGATTGCTTGAGCTGTTTTGGAGGTGCTGGTGCTTTAATGCCTATTAGCATTAATGAGATGTTCTTAGCAGTGCAAGAACTAAGGCTCCAGTGACTACACACACACACACACACACACACACACACGTACATCTGGAAGTGATGAATTATGGTGTATTATGTAGCAGATATATGGTTGTTTAATGGGCTTATACCTCATACTGAGAGAGTGTGATATGGTGGGCAGAGTCAGGAGAGCAGGAGTAAAAATCCACACTTACTTGTGAAGTTCATTGGTGCCTGTGGGCAAGTCACTCGCTCATTATGTGCATCACAGGATGTTTTTGAGAGGGAGATGCAAACAAACAAAAACACAGATCATAGTAGCAAACAATAACAATAACCCCACTACACACAGTTTAAAAGACTGTACATTGTTTAATTAGCCAGAGGCCTAGAGAGAAGAGGCATGTCTTTGCCTGGCACCTAAATATTTGGAACGAATGCACCTGGCGGGCCTCGCTGAAGCTAACATTCCACAAGTGAGGAGCCACCACAGAAAAGGTCCATTCTCACGTTGCTGCCCTCCTGCTATCTCATGGAGGAGGCACAAGAGTTTGGATTTGATATCCTGCTTTATCACTACCCAAAGGAGTCTCATAGCAGCTAACAGTCTCCTTTCCCTTCCTCCCCACAACAAACACTCTGTGAGGTGAGTGGGGCTGAGAGACTTCAGAGAAGTGTGACTAGCCCAAGGTCACCCAGCAGCTGCATGTGGAGGAGCGGAGACACGAACCTGGTTCCCCAGATTATGAGTCTATCGCTCTTAACCACTACACCACTCAGTTGATGATCACAGGTCTGAGTTGGTTCATATGAGGAAAGGCGGTCCTTGAGGGCCTGAGCCATTTAAGGCTTTATTGGTCAATATCAGCAGTTTCAATTGGGCCCAGAAACTAATTGGCAGCCAGTGCAGTCAGGCCAGGATTGGCATTATATGCTCAAACCATCTTGCCCTGGTAGGCAACCTGGATGCTGAATTCCGCACCGACTGAAGTTTCCAGCAGAGGTTATCAGAGCATAGTTGACAGAAGTTAAGCTATCCCTGCCCAGATAAGGGTGCAACTGGGTAGCCAGCCAGATGCTATAACCCAAGTGTGCTAATGTATGTTCTGATCAACCCTAAGTTACAAGACCAGAGTTTCAGTTGGCTCACACATATCCAGTCTTCAAATGGTAGGATCTGGGCAAGATTTATTTTTTTATAAAAGGGCTTATTACATGTAATCTTGCCTAGAGGTTTCAAAGGAGGGAATAAAAGATATAATCCTACAAAACTCCATGAGAGAGTGAAGATGACATATCAGCATCTGTGACCTTCCTGACATAAACAAGTGGAGCCACTTGAGCAATTGTATAGTTGAGTCGCCAAAACCTGATGGTAAACTAGCAAGGGCTACAGATAAGGTTAACAGGACCAATGGGGTGCAATCACTGATCTCCAAGCAGGGGTTGTCCACTAGAGCAGTGTTTCCCAACCTTGGGCCTCCAGCTGTTTTTGGACTACAATTCCCATCATCCATTGCCACTGGTCTTGCTAGTCAGGGATGATGGGAGTTGTAGTTCAAAAACAGCTGGAGGCCCAAGGTTGGGAAACACTGCACTAGAGTAATAAACACTGTTGTGATTACCCATTCAGACTGTATTTTTTAAGCAGATATCTGTGATGGTGTGGACAGATTACTGCCAGAAGTGGGCAGGGTAATACCCAGGTATGACCTGATCAACTTTATGCAAATAGGCTGCCCATCATATGTGAGGCAGTTGTGACATTCTGTACTGCTGGTGGAACTGCGTTTGTGACTTCTGTGGCATTTTGAATTTAATTGTTAGTTCTTTGGTATACTTAGCACAAAGCGACTTTTAGTTTGTAGTCCCTGCTCAACTACAAACTGCTCTGTTTGTCACTGTTTGTTGACCTTGGACAAGTCATCATCTAACCTACCTCACAGGCTGTTATGAGATTAAAAATATCACTCTGTACTCCTTTTCTGGAAGCCTAGGATGCATACGTAATTTTTTAAAACATACAAAGAGGAAAACCTACTGGGAGTGATTACGATTTGAGCACTTAGGGTGGAAATCAGTGTTGTACTATGATGAACGTTCCATCTGTACAAGCATTTCAGCTTGCCAGACAGAAACACCCACACCCACTGTGAGCTGTTTTGGGGGTCTCCTGGCCCACTTTAGGGGTATGTGGGGAGGAGAGGGGAGAAAGCACCATTGTACCATCAGAAGTCTTCATTCATGGCTTCCACTGATAGAACTCATTAGGTGAATCCCACCTGTAGGGTTTGCTCTGCTAGTATGCATTAACACCTTTGTGAATGGATCTGCTAACAATGAATACTGGTGTATCTGAAGAAGTGTGCATGCACACGAAAGCTCATCCCAATAACAAACTTAGTTGGTCTCTAAGGTGCTACCAGAAGGATTTTTTTTTTAATTTTCTTTCGACTACGACATACCAACATGGCTTCCTACCTGTAATGAATACTGAGGACAGTATAGTAGGCAACTTATTTTCCAGACTCCAGGTCTAACTAAGCATTTAATTGCTAGTTGCAGCTGTTGGATAGTCTGAATAGATTTATTGATGTAAGCTATATAATTCAATAAGCTGTTAATAAACACACACTTTTCATTTTAGGTAGATGCCATGGAAGGTGAACCCCGGAGTTTTATCTTTATGAGTGAGGATGCAATGACAAATCCAGACAAACTGATGGTTTTAATTCACGGTAGCGGTGTTGTTCGAGCAGGACAGTGGGCAAGAAGGCTTATTATAAATGAAGATCTGGACAGTGGCACTCAGATTCCATACATTAAAAGAGCTATTGAGGTAGGATATTTATTTGGCCTTTTGAAAGATGTTTGTTTTTTATACTCAACAATTTTTCACAATATTGTGAGATTTTGTTTTCTTAATGTATATCAAACTTGTATATAACTGCCAATTTTCTTTAGATTTCTAAAACTTTTGCATAATAATTCTTTTATTTGAGGAAACAGTTGTTGTTTACTTACATTGAATACTGTTATAGGAACTGCCGTGTGGTCTTTGGAGAAGATAAATCAATCCAAAAATCTTTTTAAAACTACTGACGTTTTCAGTTGAATTTCATCAGCTTGAAGTTTTCCTTATCTCCATCTGAAGCACAAATTGTTCTGTCTATTATTACAGGAAGGTATTTGAACTTGTACCCTTACAGAAAGAGATGTTCTATGAAGCATACAAATGGACCTATTAAAATTATTTGGACTAAGTCAGATTCTTAACACAAAACACGCTCCAGTGTTTCACAATGCTGTGTGAGCTTTTAACACACCCACAGAGGAATACTCCCATGAAAACAAAAAAAGGGAGCGTGACATAGGTAATCTCTCCCCCCCCCCCAACTGTCTTCCAATGTATCTTGCAGCAGTAATAATGTCCTAAAGAAAGTCATGTCAGGAGAAAAAACACATTGGAAACATTTTACCCAATAGGTTAATTTTTAAATCAAAACTAAGAAACTGACACAGACAGTTTTACAGTAACCTTTTCAGCCCAAAGCAGAATTCTAATGTGTCTTGGTAGGTGATAAAATGTCCCAAAATAAAGCCGTCCATAGTGTGTCAGAAGAAGGGACTTACCTGCTTCTGTTCATTTTTTGCTTTAAAAAAC
The DNA here is from genome assembly GCF_964188315.1 of Podarcis muralis. Classification (NCBI taxonomy): domain Eukaryota; kingdom Metazoa; phylum Chordata; class Lepidosauria; order Squamata; family Lacertidae; genus Podarcis; species Podarcis muralis. The sequence goes on from NC_135665.1 coordinate 30,723,239, forward strand.
CACATAGGATTTATTTACTCATTTCTATCCCATTTATTTATTTATAAAATGTATAAAATGCTTAGTATGAAAATAAACATTTTGGCTATTATAGCCTGAGACTTCCATCAACCATGTCTAATGATTTTCAGACCTAATCTCTTAATCTTACATTTGTTATCCTAACTATTACATTTAATAATCCATAATTTAAAATCCATTCTCATAAATCTTTTCTGCAATATTTCATACAGTTCTCCTTACAAAACTTCTTGTAGTCCTACAGACATAGTCAGTTGGTTACAATTGTCTTTCAGATAACTCATATATTTACTCCAATCTTTCAAGAATTTCTGGTCCCGCTGGTTTCGAATTCTCCCTGTCATCTTATCCAATTCTGCGTAGTCCATCAGTTTCATCTGCCGTTCCTCTATCGTCGGTAGTTCTTCCTGCTTCCATTTCTGTGCCAATAATACTCGTTTCACACTGTTTCTCATTCTCATCCAAAAAGTGTTTAACAGTCCCACCAGGTGAAGGTAAAATTATTCCTATTCTTCTGCAAATCTCCAATATACACTCTCTGGTGGGCTACTAGATCCATCTCTAGATTGCATACGTGCAAATAAAAGCTCTTAATTCCCCATATGTACATGCATTTCATGTATGTATGGTAGAAGTATTCATTTCAGTGTCTGATTCGGGTCCATAGATTTGGGAAGGGCTTGTGAAAACTTCCCTGCTCTCAGAAAGCCTTGTAGGTTTGAAGTGTATTTGGCTTCAGAGCCAGGGATTGGTCGTTCTGGTGGATTCTTGAAGAGGTATATCTTATTTAATTATAATCTTTATTGTGGTCCATAACATGGATTCAGAATAAAATACAGATTCATACAGACAACCCCCCAGGAAAGGAAGACAGAGCGTTATTTGTTTAGTCGTGGGTATGTTGATCTTTGATTTGTATGACCACTGAGGGAAACTTTGCCACGGCCATTGTAATATCATTGGACTTACCGTCCAGAAGATATTTGATATAGTAGGCTTCAGATTGACCCGGCCAATTTGCCAATAGTGGTTTAATCAGTAGTTCCCTAGCTTGATCATATTGTCCCCAATGCAACAAAATATGCCTCATGCAGTCGACGTCCTGAGACATCGTATATTTTATTTGTTGCAGCAAGCATTTAGCATGTATGTTCACACTTTGGCTGAGAGTCCAAATCCAACTGCACAATTAGTTCCCTATCCAATAAGGTTTTGTGCCCATGCGTCTCTATTAGTATGTCTCTTAATTTCCTGGTGCTGTATGGGTTGTTGTTGTTGTTGTTTTAACTGAGGGGACTTTTAAAAGTGAGATGTAAGATAAAAAGTAAAAAATACTTACTTGCATACACTAGCTCTTGTGCCTGCCTGAAACAACTCTGGATTTTTGTCTTTAAGTTTTATATGATTAAGTTGGTCATGATAACAGTTTAGAAAATATATTTAATAAAATACTGAATGTAAAAAAAAAGTTCTTCCTTATCCCAAACATACATATACAAAAACAGGAAATACTGAGAGCATAGACATACAGTGATACCTTCGTTTAAGAACAGCTTAGTTTATGAGCAACTTGGATTAAGAATGCTTCAAACCCGGAAGTAGGTGTTTTGGTTTGTGAACTTTGCCTTGGAGTAAGAACATGTTTCACTTCTGTTGAGTGTGTTCCATTTGTAAATTGAGTCCGCCGCTGCTATGGGAAAGCATGCCTTGGTTTAAGAAAGCTTTGGTTTAAGAACGGACTTCCAAAATGGATTATTCATAAACCAAGGTACCACTGTATATGTTTTATTTCCTTTTTAAAAAATGTGTGGTAGTTATATATTTATTCACAATACATAGTGCCTATTAAAATCTGATTGAATGGATTTATATCCAAATGAATTTTATACAGAAACTTTATAAGTAGGTAATTAGTCATAAATTTGTCTAAGTTCAGTCAAAGATTGCTTAAAGAAAATTGAGAGGGAAGGTTAAATGCTTGGAGTAATATTGAATGACAGGCTATATAAGCCCACCCTAGCCCCCATGCCAGCAAAGGAAAACAATGAGATGACAGCTCTAGTGTTTGGAGAGAGGTTGTTAACGACAGCTTATTCCTTTATGATTTCAACTCTTGACAGAAGACAGGTCTGCTTGTTGCATCATGGCAGATGTATCATTACCTTCTGGCCCTGTCATGACTGAATTGGAATAAACCCACTTGCAGTTCTGAAAATCCAATTACTTTGTGGAAGTTTGGGCACTGTTTCTATGATTCATGCGTATTTGTGTATAAACCTCATCTCAGTGGCTGTTTACTTCTCAATTCTAACAGCGTTCTAAGAATTTTAATTCTGAAGATCACAAAATGAATTAAATGTATGGTGGTGTTTTCTTTGTGTCCTGATAAAGCATTGTTATGGTCATATAATATCTGTAGCATTATTTTGTTGCAACTTTCTCCATTAAGCTAGAGAAATTACCATTAAGTCTTGCTAGATATATATGTTTTTTTTAAGGTGCATTTTTCTGTTAACCATTAAGCATTGGAAAATGCCACCTAGTGAATATTTACAGTATTTTCTGTTTCTTGTATCTGTTTTTCATTTTGACAATTAAGTGGTATTTTCTGTGGGTTCATATTGATATTAGAATTCAGTATTTTTACCACTTTAACTTGTGGGATACCTCACAGTGACTCTGGAGATTAGACAAGAGAGAGAGGAGGTGTGGATTTATGAAAGTATGTCAAAAGCCTTGGGGTTTGGGTATGATCAGAATTTCAATGGAGGTTGAGATGAGTTTAAATGCTTCGAAGCCATGCATAAAAATCATGTTTAATTTCTATCATATTGTTCTTTTTTAGTCACTCTGATGTCTTTTTCAAATCTGCTTTTCTCCCGCTTTGTGCTACCATATCCAAGATCTGTGTCCCTCCCCCGCTTTGTATTTCATTTTAACTGCTGATCCCTTTTCTGTGGTGCTTCTGCCTTTAATATCAGCTGAAGAGGCCTGAATTGCCGAATCAAAGCTGTTTTGGGAGGGATACAGTGTTTAAGATTGTGCAGGGTGAGAATCTCTGGGTAGAAGGTAACACTTCCTGCAGTTATAATCAATGCACTTGACACTTTCAAAGGGAGGAGAAGCCATGACTTGCTCAGGGGTTAAACTTTTTAAATAACCTCCCCAGGGAAAGATGCCGTCAATAAAACATAATAATTAGTTGAAGATTCTTGAGTGGTATTGGTTAAGAATAAAAAGATTAGAGACAGGGAAGGTTTTTACATTTCTTTTGTTTCTTAACCTTTAACTTTAGTTTAAATTTAATGTACCTCTTAAGAATTAATCTGTTTTTACTGTCTTTTAGCTGCAGAAATCTGTGTATCTTCTTTTTAACAATAAAGTAACTGTCACAACTCATGGTTCTTCCTATGGCCAGTAAACCCACCTCTTTCCCCTTCCTGTATATACAGCAGCAGTCAACTAAACAAAATATATAGAATAAATAAAAATAGATTTTTCAGCAACATTTAGTCAGTTTTACATATCTACATTTAACATACCCATGCGGATAAAGGTCAAATGGAATCTGTAGCAGTTGAAGGCAAGTGCTTGGAGTCAGTGAAAATAAGAAGCCAAATTTAGGCTATTTTCATATATTATTTTTGAAATATCTAGTTGCATGTTTAAAATAAAAGATTTACATACTTCTGCATATGGTATGAAGCTTGCGGTTTTCAAATTCAGGAGGTTATTTAAATGCCTCCAAACAGTGTGTGGGAAATACTAAATACTGATAAATAATGTATGAATTGGTTTAGTATGAAAGAGTCCTAACCTTCATTATTTATTTATTTAATATTTCCACTTTAAGAAAATGTAAAGAAAAATGAAATCATGACTGTACAGTAGTTTGGGATAGTAACCCATACATGGCTGAGGTGAATATGTAAGCTAAATATTTAATAAATAAAACACTGATTGTTCCTCTTTCGTGGTGCTTTCAAACGGTTCATAAAGAGTTGAGCTTTATTTTGTATACTTTTTAAATACTTACACAGTTATGAATTTAGAATTTCTCTTACAATTGCCATACACTCTTAATTCCCTTCCATTTTTCATTGATATTTCCATTCTCCAGACTGGATTACTGCAGTTTCTCTTTGTGGGGCTGCCTTTGAAGTTGGTCTGGAAGCTGCAGCTAGTGCAAAATAAAGCAGATTGACTGCTTACTGGAGCAGGATATTGCTAATGGGCTAATTTCAAAGTGACAGTTTTGGGGTGTATGAAGTCCTATACTGTACAGCTTGGGACGAGAATACCTGAAAGATCATCTCACCGCTTATATACCCAGTTGATCACTGCGCTCTGCTAAAAGATGCTAAGCCCTTGGTATTAGACGAGTGGTTTTCAACCTTTTTGAGAGCATGGCTCCCATGACCAACCACATTCTTTCTGTGGCTCCTCTGTAACAGAAGCCACTTACACTGGGGTTCCGTTACAGGATGCGCATAAGTGGGGATTTGCCCATTCTGCCCCCACTCCATCTCCCCCACCCCTTTTCGGCACCGTGTAAGTGGGAGAGCATGTGTTGACAGGAACCCAAGTGACACCTCTGCTCTGCAGGGCCAAGCTGACGCCCCAGCCTCCCTTCCCCGAAATTAGTGTGCACATGTATGGGGAATGAAGAGGGCAAAACAAGATTAAGATCAGAAGCAGAAATATTTTGTTATTGTGGGGCAAGCAAGAAACACACAGCACAGGTGCTGCATACATGGTTCTGTTCCCATAAAGCTGGGTGACTGTTACGGAAAAGGAGGGTTGCCGGGGGGAGGTAGAAAGAAATAGAGGAGAAGGATGTTGGGGATAGGAGAGAGAAACACACTGCTCATTTTTAGGGTTACTTTTAAATCCCTACTTATAGAGCACACACACATCCAGGCACACATACCATTAAGCTACTTTGCTGTTTTCTCAAGCCCTTTGTGTAAATCTAAGGAACTGTTAGTTACTGAAGCTGGGGAGGATTTTTTGTTGTTGTGAGGAAAATATAATAATAATAATAATAATAATAATAATAATAATAATAATACTATTTTTTTATTTATACCCTGCCCTTCCCGGTTCAAAAACCGCGCTCAGGGCGGCTAACAACAAATTTAAAACACTTTAAGAAGTAAAACAGTCATGCAAAAATGTTTCCCCACTTTTTTGTGGCTGTTATATTTTGGGAAGAAAATGGGCTGCAAGTTAAAGCTGCTGGCACCCTGGAATGTTCCTCAGAGAGAAAGAGTGAGAGATATAATGCAAGAAGATATGGGCTGCAAGTTAAGGAAAGGACGCCCCCTGGGGCTCCCCTGCACTCAAGTCACCCCAGGGTGCCACAGCACACTGGTTGAAAACCAATATATTAGACAATTTATCGAGAAAAGTTGACAATTTTACATAGGTCACAAGTATCTCTGCATTTGCTAAAGTGAAGAAGAATATAGCATGATGTTCTGCCATGGTGTGCTCTGTGATCTGGCAAAATGCTTTATAAAGGTTCTGAGGCTGGACTACAGAATATCCAGAAGATAGTCATTTTGTAATTAGTATACTTTTATTATACCTCTTTCAAAACTTTACCAGTCAGTTTACCAAGATGTGCTTTTTAACTGTTCAAATGCCAGCCCTAATAGGGGCATATAAATGTATTTATGATTCAGTCCAACTGCCAAAGCAAAGTTGATTTTTGTTAAAGCATGTGTCATTATTTAAAATACCTTGCAATTCAACAGGGAGAAGTGCTTGCTAATTCAGACCATTAAATGTATAGTTCAGTAACATTCTTCTGCCTGACAAGCAGCAGAGTATAGTTCTATTACAGAAATTCAAGTGTTTTAATCCTGTCATGAACCTTCCTACCATAAGTAATCAAGGAATAAATTTGGCATGGGGTTCTCATGCAAAATTATGTGGTTTCATAATCTTTTGAAAATACGTCATTCTTTTGAATAATAATAATATGTCATTTTTGATCTTTTTTTAAAAAAAAGTTAAATAGTTCTATGAGAACAAACTGTAATTGTTGATAATTGTCTTTTTTCTTGAAATTAACAAATTATAACATCAAAACATTTCCATTGAGGTATGTAGTAGGTCATTTGCTGCTGCAGGCATTTTCTCTCCCTTCAGGATGTGCTTGTTTAGTTTCTCTCACTTTCTGCCTGTGGCACTGTGCAGTGAAATTCAGACATGTTCTTTCCCTCCAAGGAATCTCTAGGGTTGAATATAACTTATACAAAATTAATAAATGGTGTTGCTTTTTCATTATCACCCTTCCAGTGCAATTTGCTATGTGTTCCCTGTTTGGAAAAAAAATATTGTTTAGGTTACATTTCTTATAGGAAAGCAGTGTTTCTACTTTAAAAAAATTACCGTATATGGGGAAAGGGTGGCTAATGGAGTGGATGTCATAACTATGATTGCATATAACTGTTTTTGCAGTTGTGTGGTGGGGATGGGCAGAGCTACAGTACAAAAAAAGGCATGATGTCTGAACAAAGATATTGAACATGTTGCAAGGCCTTAAACCTAAAAGCATAGTCAGCAGTGGAAAATTAGGCTCAAATATGGAATCATAAGGCTTGGAATTCTATTAGATCAGCAGCCACCTTCTAACTACAGTAACTTCACTAAGCTACCACAAAAGCACAAACCTATGCACTGAAACTTGTTTGAAACTAAATTTTCTGTTGGCTGTAGCTATCCAACAGAAAGATTTTGTACAAATGAAGAAAGCGACCCCTGTTATCATTTGCAGAACCTTGATTGACGTTGGGACATTGATCACATCACTGTGTCGTGGTTTCTACCAGAAACCCTCAGGAGCTATAGTTCGAGAGAACAAGAATCTCAAGGGTTCCTTGGGGAATGGAGAGCTACCAGTTCCAGTGTATATATAATGTAAGAGCACATAAGTAGATGGATTTTAGATGATATTTCTTAATTTGTTTGAAACTAATTCTTTCTGTTTACAAATGACAGGTGCAATTGCTATTTTCTCATAATGTTGAATTATGAAATTCCAAAATATTTTATAGTTTTATATTGGCACTCAGACATCAAATGAGCACATTTTTTCACATATCAGAATGAGAAAAATGTGGTTTCTGAGCATGCTACCAGGCTCATGGAAATATCTTGGTTATTTCCATTTTATAACCTTTTTATGTATTATTAAACTTAAAAGCACTTAAAAATTGTTTTAAATTTTGGTGGATGTGTAAGTAGTAAGATAAGGAAGAGGAAATGAATCCCCACGACGGGGTGAGCTCCCGTTGCTCGGCCCCTGCTCCTGCCAGCCTAGCAGTTTGAAAGCACGCCAAAGTGCCAGTAGATATATAGGCGGGAAGGTAAACGGCGTTTCCGTGTGCTGTTCTGGTTCGCCAGAAGCGGCTTAGTCATGCTGACCACATGACTCGGAAACTGTACGCCGGCTCCCTCGGCCAATAAAGTGAAATGAGCGCCGCAACCCCAGAGTCGGTCACGACTGGACCTAATGGTCAGGGGTTCCTTTACCTTTACCAGGTGCACCAGCTTGCACAGCACACAGGTTTCACAGACTAATGGCTGGTGAAAAAGGAACCTTCTATCACATGTGGTGGTCCTGTGAGGAAAGATTCAATTTTTGGACTGAAGTTTTCCAGGAAATTGGTAAAATAACTAACCAAAATTACAGGTGAACTCCCAAATGTTATTGTTTATTTTTGATGGTTTTTTGCAAACTATTTTATTTAAAGCCTTAATTATGTTTTGCATTGTACCAGCCAGAATGGTAATAGCCAAACATTAGAAACAATCTCAACTTAATTTATTGAGTTTTTGGTACAAGGAAATTTGGCCTTGTTGGAAAAACTGACATTTAAACTGAAAGAAAAGGACCAGAAGCAGACAAATTTTATACCATATTGTACAAGTTTATTGAATATACAACTTTATTACACAGCACTTTTCAACCTTCAACACATGGGACTTTATAGAAAACTACTTTTGGTCAGTCAGAGAATGCAGGAAAGAATTGATAATTATCCTTAACATATGTGATAACACGCTATGATCTCCCTTTATATCCTCTCACTTGCTTTTCTCATCATAATGCTTACCCTCTCCCACATATATGGTTTATTTGGTTATTGTTTTATTGTAGCTCATATATGAATTACCTAAGGTGTGTATAAAACTCAGTAAATACAATTTAAAAAATTAATCTTGGTGATGCATGAGAGGATGACAGTTTGAAATTTCACATCATGAAAGAATCTACCGTATTTTTCTGTTGAAGTGAAATAGGTTTGTTACTTATAATAGTGTTATATTCAGTAATATTAAATATTGTGCAAATTGTTATGTGTTCATATTTTTTCAAAAACCTTTGACAAAGGTACCAAAAAAAATTGCAAACAGAAAAATGTTTTCTTTAGTGAGATCTGTTGACTTTCAGACATTGGGTTTGTCTTTTGAATTCCAACACTTATCATCAGGAGAAACATGACGAAGACTAATCTAAAGTACACTTATCTAGGAGGAAGCAGCATGGAACTCAGTTGGACTTACTTCTGAATGGACAGATATGATGATCACAGTGACATTCTGAAACAGTGTGGGACATGGTGTTGGGGGATGCTGGTGGGGGGGGGGTTGGAACTAGAAAAAGCTGCTTCCCTCCTGCCAATGAGATCTTTCCACTGGAGCAAAGTTCTACCATGTGTGGAAGGAGTCTTTCCATCATTGATAGATGAAGTCTTGGTCCAACGCAATGTGAGATAATATGCAACACCGGTGCCAAGTGGGGGGGGCAAAGCTCCCCCCAAATTTTCAGTGAAGGCCCCCCCCCCCCCCCGTTCTGCGGCAGCAGCGCACACACACCACAGGGCTTGCTTGTGTCACACATGCACACTGCGGGGGATGCACGACACAGTGCGTGTTTGCACGATGTGGTGATGTTGCACAGCTCCGGGCCCCCTCAATCAGCGTGTCTGATAGGCAAGATCAAAGATGTACTATTTCAAATATTTGATCGTGGTAGTTTATGTAGTAAATCCATCTATCAAATGTTTTTGTTTTAAAATTTATATGCCAACTTTCTACCCCAAATGGGAACTTGAAGAGTCTCACAATGAAATAAATAATGAACACAAGATGTTGATAGCACAACCAAAGATTAAAACTGTGAAGAAAAAATAAGAGCAAATACTGTAGTTGTAACTGCAAGGATGAAATTAGAATGTCTGCTTTACTCACATTCTGTTGACATTGGGAGCATATAGGATTAATTTTCAAGAGTTAATAAGTGGTTGTAGACTTAACTGGTAGCTTATGTTTATTATATTTAAAATATTTATTAATGAGTATCCTATGCAGAATAAAACATTTAGCAGCTATAATTATTGAAATAGGCTAATTCAGATATTGGAAGCATTGCTTTTCAATGTTGACTCATGCACCTTCATAAATGTTGAATTTCTCATGCCTGTTTGATTAAATAGGCAAATCTATCATATATATTTTTAACCAGATGACTTTCACATAATGTCTATTTCCATGTTCAGCTAGGCCTATTGTTTGTTTTATATCTTGCACTGTGTATTTATCTTCTGACTGTATTTCCCATGAGTCTCTGGTAAGTAGATCATGTAATCTGAAAATAATTTAATTTAGAACTGTGGGTGTAGGAGGCGAGAGAGGACTAATTAAAGGACATATGCAGGAGTCCATCTGGGTTGCTAGAATCATCCTTCACCAACTAAAATAAGTAATTTCTCTTGGGAAATACTCAGCTGAAGTTTAGATATTTTAATAATTGTCATAGATAAACACATATAGATAAACCAGAATTTTAGCGTACTTTAGTGACGAGATTCACTTTAAAAGGGTGTGTGTGTCATAAAAAGACTTTCACCACCAGCATTATAATGTATATATATATCAAGCTTGAAATAGATTCATCCACAGCAGCTATGATAGAATTGTAGAGTTGGAAGGGATCCCAAGGGCAACTGTTGGCTACTCATGTGTACTCTTCCCTCATGATTTCTCCTTTTTTCATTTCTTATACATGCCCTTCTTATGTCTCAGCTCCTCTGTAAGCTCCTTATTCAGAAACACTGGTTTCTTTTAAAAAATAAAATAATTTTTATTAAAGATTTCCCTTGTTTACAAAAGTACATGCATTGTCTTTTCTCAGATTGTAAAGTATTTTCTATATATGATGTGAGACATTAGTGTTATAAAAAAACAAACAAGCCCTGGTTTCTTGCTTCCCATTTTTCTTCTTAAAATTGTCTGCATTTGTGCCTTCAGTATTTCACCTTTAAGAAATTCCCATCCATTTTGGACTCCGTTTAAGTATTTCTGACTATGGGATCTCACCCAGTAGTTCCTTAAGCTTTTTGAAATCAGCCATCTTAAAGTCCAGAGGGCATGGCTAATTATACTCAGCTTTCCCTTGCCTCTGTATAATGAAACACAAGAGAGTATGACCACTTTCTTCCAGGGTTCCTAGTACTTTCACTTCGTCATTCAGTTCCTCCTCGTGAAGACCAAGTCCAGGAGAGATGACCTTGTTGCTTCTTCCAGCTTCTGGGAAATGAAATCGTCAGCAAAAGGCAATGGAGGAATTTGTTGGACCTTACATTCTTGGCAAAGTTTGTGTTCCAACAGATATTGGGGTAGTTGATGTCTCCCATTATGACTAGATCTCTTTGAATATTTGGTAATCTGCACTAGGAAGTCATCATCCAAGTCTTCAGTCTGGCTTGAAGGTCTATAGCAAACCTCACAGTGCTGTTACTGTTGTTTCCATCCTCCTTTTTTAATTCTCAATCTGCCTTTCCTGTTCCAACTCTTGGATCTCTTCAGAAGTATGCACACCCCTTACATATAATGCTCTTACTCCTCCCTTCCTGTTTGGTCTATTCCTTTTGAATAGGTTATACCCCTCAATTTCTATATTCCAGTCACGAGTCTCATCCTATCAAGTTATGTCACACCCACTGCTGTAGAAAGTATATAGTGGGATGCTGACTCCTTGTAGAGGAAAGTCTGTTGCAATTCTTATAGCTGGAGCCAGTGTGGTGTAGTGGTTAAAGTGTCAGACTAGAATATGGGTGATCTTGGGCCAGACATTGCCTCTCAGTCTCACCTACCTCACAGAGTTGTTGTGGGGATAAAATGAGGAAGGGGAGAACCACTTGCACCAACAAGCTCCTTACAGAAAACGTGGGATAGAAATGCAGTAAATAAAATAATAAATAATAGTCAAGTCTGTCCTGAGTAGACCTAAGGCGTTTTTCGCATAAAGTTTGGTTCAAATTATTCCCCCCTTTTTACTACAGTGGTTCAAGTATATAAATATGGAGGGGTGTTAAAAGTGCATGGTTCCTTGAAAATAGATGCAATGGGGAGTGCTGGAAATATTGATAGTTTGAGCAGTAGTACAAATAATGTTTACATATTATACATTTTGGGTTGTTTCTTTGGGAGAACCCATTGCTAAATGATAGAGTATATTCTTTGCATGTGGAAGGTCTGTGGTTCAATTCCTGGCATCTTCAACTAAAATGTATCTTGAGTCGCATAGCTGCAAAAGACATCTGATTGAAATCTTGGAGAACCTCTGTCAGTCAGTGGACAGCACTGGGATTGATGCACCAAAGGCAGTTTCATATGTTAACATGATATGCTACTGATTCCTTAGTTCTTAACGTATTGTATGTGCAGCTTCCTTTTGGATATTTCTTCAGGTATATGTGAGTTTTCAGGAGAACGAAAAGATACCCATTTCTTATGAAACAACGGGATATGCAATGTGGTTATAAAAAATGTAATGAAGTAATGATTTTAGTTGTTAAGTGAAGAAATCAGCTGAATCTTAAGAAAATGTTTAAGAATACTTGAGAAAAATATTCAAATCTGTTGGTAGAAATCTAATTAAATGAAAAGGCTAATAAGATAAAATGTTAGTCTAAATGTGACTTATTCAGTTACCTTCCAGCTTATAATTGTTTTATGGTGATAATTAATGATGGGGACTGTTCTGGTTTTATCAGGAGGTATATACTTGTTCAGGTTTTGCTTTGCTGCTTATGTGGATTCTATGCTATGCAAAAGTTCATCACTTAATTGCAGTAAGTTTTCTCTGCATTGCTGAAGGGGCTAGGATATGCAGCTCTTCTACTAATTTTATATTTGAAAGTTTCCCCCCCCCCTCCATCCAAATGTTTTTCTTATACAGTTGATAAAAGGTATGCTAATTCAGGGCTTTGTGGCCCTTTCCATTCTTTTCTACACTAATGAGTTGTACCCTCAGCCATAAAGAACCAATTCCATGCTGTGACCCTTGTCACATTTTCTTTGTGTGGTCTGACATTCAGGCACTGGTGATGGAAACTTCTACCATTCAGCTATTGGTGTTCTTCCTCAGTGATGAGTTCCCTGATGTCAGTCTTATCAGCCACATTGCCCTGTATTGGGGAAAATTGTTGCTGAATGCTGCATGAGGCACTTTGCAGCTATTATCAACTGATACTTCCCTGCTTAGACTCTGGAGTTGACTTCCATACTGTGTCATCTTGAAGATGGGTAGAATGCCATAGTTGGAGGTTTTGGTTTATGCTGTATACTGACTGAAGCTTAACAAATATTGTGACTTGGTGAAAACAATTTCTGAAAGCAGGTAGGATTTTTTTTTAATCCAAAATGGTTTTTTGGGGGAGGTTGGAAATGACTTGTTAAAATTAAGTTTGTAAAGGTGTATACAATACGTAGCCTCTTTCATCATAGTTGTAAAATCATTAAATGCAATTGAAATGCCAGAGCAATCTATTCATCTATATATAAAGACAAAAATGGGGACTCTTCAACATATTGACCAAATCCAGGTCTTTTTATGTTTTGATATAGCTTATTTCAATTTCTCTGTGACTACTTGGTCTTATTCTGATTTTGCTTTTACTCAACAAACCTCAGTGAGCTATGTCAAGTGTTAGTGGAGTTCTTAGGAAGCAAAGTCTCCTAGAGCATTGGGAGTGTCAGGAGAAGTCTGGCTAAAGTAAAACCAGAAGCTTCTGAGAGGGTGTTGAAACTAATGCAGATTAGGGTGGTTGTTTTCTGGGGTCAGTTTCGCAAACAACTTTTGGCAATGAAGTTGCTGATGTTACAGGTGGGTAAAATGGCAAGGAAAAGGATCAGGACTCTTTGGAGCTTCAATGATTTTTTTGTGTCCCTGGAGGAGTGGAAGGGAAAGAAAACCTTTTATAGCGAACTGTAGTCTACAGGTTGACAGCTAAAATGCAAGTCTGCCTTGTAAGTGGGATGTCAGAGCATTATCACTGCATCTTGCATCTTCAAGTACACATCCAACAGATCTTTTCTCCGTGGTGAATGGTTATTAAACTCATATGTACAGTAGATAAAGGGACGCAGGTGGCGCTGTGGTCTAAACCACTAAGCCTCTTGGGCTTGCTGTGTTGAATGGTTTCTTTAAATGTAAAGGTTCATCATTGTTCCACTCGATGTGTATGTCTTTAAGGGGCCAGAGCAAGGGCCAGAGCAAGATAACGAGACCCAGCTTTACAGCTGTGAAACATAGCAGGTGCTGCTGAGTTGTATTTGATTAAGGTGTGTCAGCATCTGGGTGTAGTATATAAGGAGCAGCACCTAGCTCTCCCATTACCCTGGGGGATGGGTTGGTGGTTGGGTCTGGTTTGGTTGTTAATGTATTTAGTGTAAAAGGAGTTTTTGGTTTTGTAATTAAAACCTTGTTTAAGTTATTTTTTAGTCCCTTTTTAATGCATGGTCTCCCCAGCAAGCTCTCTGCTGCACTACCATACTGCAAACAGCCAACATCAGAAGGTTGGTGATTTGAATCCCCGCGACGGTGTGAGCGTCCGTTGCTCGGTCGCAGCTCCTGCCAACCTAGCAGTTCGAAAGCACTTCAAAGTGCAAGTAGATAAATAGGTACCGCTCCGGCTGGAAGGTAAATGGCGTTTCCGTGCACTGCTCTGGTTTCGGTGTTCTGTTTCACCAGAAGCAGCTTAGTCATGCTGGCCACATGACCTGGAAAAACTGTCTGCGGACAGACGCCAGCTCCCTTGGCCTGTAAAGCGAGATGAGAGTTGCAACTCCAGAGTCGTCTGCAACTGGACTTAACTGTCAGGTGTTCTTTACCCTTTTACAGTAGATAAAAAGGTGATGGCACTCTCAGAAGCCTATTGTGGCAAATTTGTGAGGCACTTTGAGGATAAAGTTGCTTATATTTGTTAGGGATGTGGGTGGCACTGTGGTCTAAACCACTGAGCCTCTTGGGCTTGCTGATCATAAGGTCAGCAGTTCAAATCCACGCAACCAGATAAGCTCCCTTTGCTTTGTCCCAGCTCCTGCTAACCTAGTGTGGGATATAAAGCTGTCAGTCAAGTCCAACATTCCGAGAGGACTAACTGCCTCTATGTGGCAGGCAGTTTTGTCAGTTGGTCGATTGGTTGGTTGCTGCAAGGAGAGTTAACTGGTAACTGCTCGGGTGCAGTCTTCTCATGACTCACTACTATCTAGTATATAGTTTATCTGTTCAGCTAATGCTTCAGTTAATGCAGCCAGAGCATGTGGACACCATGCTTGAAGTACAGTGGTCAACCAGCTGTATTCTTAACCCTTGCCCTTCATTGCCATCCCAATCAGATGTGGCTGTGGAGATGCTGAACTGATTCTTATATTCAGAAATGGGCTGAATGGTGGTCAATAAACTGAGACTGAATCCTGACAAGTCAGAGGCACTGTGAGTAGACGTTCATATGTCTGGGAAGTAGATGTTCAGTCTGTTTTGGGTGGGGTTACACTCCCCATGAAGGAACAGGGCTGTAATTTGGAGATACTCTTAGATCTAGCATTGTCATTCCAGGCCCAGGTGGCCTTAGGGGTGAGGAAGGCCTTTCCCAGCTTTAGCTGGTTTTTCAGCTATGGTTATTGGATAGGAACAGCCTATTCAGAGTGATCCATACATTATAATGTAGCTGCCCTTGAACATAGCTCAGAAATGTGCCAGAGATTTGACTGGTGCAGCCAGGAGGGCTCATGTTGCAATGATACTCAAATAATTACATTGAGTACTCTTTGCTTTTGAACCCAATTCAATGTGCTTGGTACTACTTTTAAAGCCCTAAATGACTTGCGAGCTGAATACAGTGGTGCCTCACAAGACGAAAAGAATCCGTTCCGCGATTCTCTTCGTCTAGCAGTTTTTTCGTCTTGCGACGCAACCCTATTAGCGGCTAAGCGGATTAGCGCTATTAGCAGTTTAGCGGCTTAGCGGCTATTAAAGGCTTAGCGGCTTAGCTGCTAAAAGGCTATTAGCGGCTTAGCGGCTTAGAAAGGGGGGGGGGTGGAAAAACCCCACAAGACTTGCAAGACGTTTTTGTCTTGTGAAGCAAGCCCATAGGGAAATTCGTCTTGCGAAGCAACTCAGAAACGGAAAACCCTTTCGTCTAGCGGGTTTTCCGTCTTGCGAGGCATTCGTCTTGCGGGGCACCACTGTATTTAAAAGTTGTGCATTTCCCTGTATCAGTCTGCCTGTGCTTTAAGATCAGCAGAAAGGCTCTTCTTTTCATTGTTGGTGGAGGCTTGTCCAGTGGTAGTGATGGATAGACCCTTTTCCATAGCAGCATCCTGTTTATGGAATGTCCTCCTCTTACAGGCAAGTCAGGCATGAACACAGTTGTGATTTCAGCTGTAGGTGAAGATGTACCTGCTTACTTAAGCTTTTTAGGTTTTTAACGAACTTTTAAAAAACTGATAATTTATTTTAGGTTGTACTCCATCCTTGTAAGTAGCGATGAGGGGCAGGCTATATAGATTTAAAATAAATGAATAAAAATAAATTATTTATAGAATCTGGTGCCACAAAATTTGATGGTCACAGGCTTAGATGGCTTTGAAGAGGAATTAGACAAATTTATAATAGCTAAGTCTACTAATGGCTATTAGTCACGAAGGCTGTATGTAACATCCCATGATAGATCATTTGAACCACCAAGTGGAGATATTCATCTCCCATTGTTAATATCCTGAAGCATATGAGAAGAAGACGAATTTATTATTTCGGTCACAGACCAGTTCCAGCCCACATACAATATCAAGGAAGTCATAAAACATGATAGGGGTACAATTGAGTTTGCAATTAGGTATAACAGGGACAATACAGATATAGCAACAGTTAAAAATATAAAAATTAAAACTTAGTCACTAACATATAACCTAAAATTATCATTTAAGGCCTTAATCATTATGATAGCACAGCTTGTTTGCTAAGTTTTATGGCAATTGCACAGAATTTGGCTACCCTTAACGTGATCTCAGGATCCTTGTCCTCTACCAGGGATTTTAGACATTGGAGTTTGGATTCATTTGGAGATTTTTGCATAGCAGGGGTAATAAATACCGAGTGTATATCCCTGTAAAAACAGCAGTGTAACAAGGCATGAGAGACAGTTTCTACCTCCATCAAGCCGCAGGGGCAGACTCGTTCCGCGTATGGTTTACCCTCGAATCTGCCCTGCAATAAAGCGGATGGCAGCACGTTGAATCTAGCGAGGGTAAATGACCATCTGTATTTAGGTATTTATAATTTTGACAGATAATTTGCTGGGGTAAATCCTCTCCCATTAGCTTTTATTGCTGGGTGTTTATTCATCTCGCTCACGTGGCATTGCAGTTCCACATCCCAAATTCATCAGCGGATTATTGCTCTGGCTTTCTCATAACCTACACCTATCAGGGCCTGTGGGGAAAACCCCAAGCCTCTTAGCTTTTCATGCAGTGTAGCTTTCCATTTGGATTGGTAGGAATCCAGTAGGGTTAAGGATCCCAACCCAACAGGGAATAAGATAAGTTTTAACCAATAATGGATTTTCAGAATCCATATCTGAGCACTAACAAGGATTTGCCTGATCTCCAGGCGGACAGCTATGTTAGACACACAAGAAGGGATCCCTAGCAGGCAGTGATAGAACTTAGTTTGGAATGATTCTAAGGGAGCAAAGTTTGAGAAGCTGCAGATCTGAGAGCCATATGTCAGTTGTGTTAATATTTTTGCAGAAAAGACCTGTGAGGCTGCCGGAATATATTGGCCCCTTTTCCCATAGAAAAACCTTTTAATAGCTTTGGTAGATCTTTGGGCATTTGCAATAGTATTTTTAACCTGGTAATGCCAGGAGCCCTTTTCCTGGAAGGTTATACCCAGGTATTTAAAAGCCGGTGCCTGTTCAATAGGTCGATTGTCAATTCTCCATTTGTGTCTCATTCTTTTTTTTTAGAGAACACCATAACTTTGGATTTGCTATAGTTAATTGTTCGGCATTACAATATGATACTGTAATATGAAAATGATGCTTCTGTAGGCACATAGCTGGAAAGATTTTTAGTCATTTCCCTCAAATTTCTTTGCTAATATATTTAGTGCACCTGATCTGAAATAAAAAAGCACAGGTAATCTTCAATGGCACTTCTGACTGAGCAGACCTTAGGGTGGAATTTAATAACATGCTCTTCCAGTTGTTTGTTTGTGCAAGCATTGCAGCTTGCCAAATGCAACGATCCTCCCCCTGTGTGGTGTTCTGAGGGTTCTTCTGACACCCCAAGCCACTTTTGGGAGGAGGAAAGGGGGAAAATCCCCATTTAACAAGCACACATCCTTGTGCAGGTCTTCACTGACAGGACTGGTTAGGTGCACCTCACCATTGCCTTCCAGAACTGGTCAGCTTCTTTTAATAGTTGTTCTTGCCTGCCTGGGAGACCAGACCTTCACTTAACCCTGTCTGTTGATCAAGAAGTGGTGTTATTGTTATGGCAGAGCTATAGAACTGGAGTGGTGAATATTTGGCTAGCAGGCCAGATCCTGTACTCCCTGCCCCCCTCCCTTACACAGTGTGCTTTGACAGATGGATGGGTTTGGCTACCAGTCAATCACCTGATGTCACCTGTACTCAGGAACTCCCAAGTGCAGCTAATCCCAGTGGTTTGCAGCCACTGCTGATCATTGGGTGACAGTTGCAAAGTCTGTTTTTTGGAGCTCTAGTATGGAACTATTGGGGTGCAGCGTAAGGAGGCAGGGTTGCATTTGGTGCCACATCTAAAAGGCACTGAATGCAAGCCCTGCATTCCAAGAAACAATTTGGAGTTCACTTTAAGGCTTCCAATTGTCCCTTTCCAGTCACAACTTTACCTGCCCCACATTGATGTCACATATGACATGGGCATGATGTTTCCAAAACAACTGCAGGGATCCAATTAGGACTCTTCTGGACCTTATTAGGCCTGTGGGCCAGAGAATCCCTACTGCTTCATTAGAAGAACATAAATCATAAATTTATGGCAAGTAACCCCCCCACCCCACCCCCCATATTTACAGAACAATCGGATAAGACAAAGATAATCAGTAGCAAAGGCCTGACAGTTCTAGAGCTTTGCTAGACTTGCACTGGACAAGGAGAAAATATAGTGGTGAACTGCTGGAGAAAAACGAAATAAGGTTGAGGTATATTTCGTGTTGTGAATTGGGAAGGTTTCGGATCAAAGCCTACCCATCATGCCCATTTTTCTTTCCTATTACTGTTGGAGCACCAATAGCAGAGTTCCTGTGGCTGGAACCATGAGGCCTCCAGGAGAAAACTTCCTTTGTCTATGTAAAGGGACTTCTGCAGCATTATCTGGTCTCTGTGCTGCCCTCCCGAGGACCAGAGGAGTGGGCTCTTGTTTATTTATTTGATTTATGTACCACCTTTCAGCGAAGCTTCCAGTTTGGTTTACAAAAGCAAGAGGTGAACAGGAGCAATAAGCCACAGAGTTACATGTGTGTATGAGCCACCTCTGGATATGTGGTGCTTTCCAAAAAATGAAAGGAGTGGGAGGAAAAACTAAGAGATGAATTCTGGGGGTTTTGTGGTTGTTTTGGTTTCCCTCAACAAAAGGAATGTCTTAAAACTAACTTTAATTGGACAGAAAGAGTGAACAGAATACAACCCAGATTCAGTAGATACATGGTCTGATGCTTCACACACTGCTGATATTTAAATGCTTATGTAACAGATGAAGTAAATTTAAAATGGACACATCACTAGTTCAGATTAGTAGGGTATGGATATCAGAAAGTTAAAATAATAAGTAATGCAAAAATATAATATGATGTTTTTGAAATCTTTGCAAGAAATAATACTTAAAAGTTAACACAAACCCAGTAGGTATCACTGCTTCTTTTTAAGATACTTGTTAAGTTCTTATATGTTCAGGTTCAAATAAATTATGATAAAGTATAACGATTGTTTTGTTGATTTTTGCCAAGAAGCAGACCAAATTAGAATTCTTCTCACTGTGTGCCTTGGTGCCTAGTCCACCTGACTCGTCAAATGAAAAATTCATCAATTAATCCTCTGACAATAACGATATATACAGAAAAATCAATCTGGAATTGATTTTTTGAGTCAAAACATGAAAACCAAGCCCTGACCTGCACATAATGTGAATTTTCTCTTCATTTCGACCTTATTATTGTGTATAAAAGCTGAAGTGTTCGTATAATTATTTGTTCTGAGACAACTGCAAAAGTGTAGTTGTTTGAAGAAGAGTACATGTGCCATGGAGATGTGCTGAAGTATTATCTCTGTAAGCTAATAAAGTTGTCAAATAAAAGTAAGAGCACAGTTGATAGGAATTCAGTTAGAAGGCAACGGCGGGGGGGGGGGGGGGGGGCTGATCATTGAAGCCTGATGGGAGACCACCCAGTGTAATCAACAGTGAGTTGAATATAGCGCCAATGAGAGAAAGCCAGAAATGGTTTTCATGTACATATTGACTCGGGCCTTTTTTTTTTAGCAGGAACCATTGAAAAATAGAAAAACTGCACACTGAGGAATCTTTTACTTTGAATTTAGGCTAAGTACTCTAGTGGAAATTGAAAGTGAAGCCTGCCTTTATGCTTTTACAGAGTCTTGGTCATCATCATTTCATGCAATGTTTCGAAATCCATCTAAAAGGCCCTTGCAGTGTTTTAAGTTCACATGTGAAACTAAAAATCATTTTTAACATGTCATTACATGGGGAAAAAATTCATGATGAATTTTTGTCAAATATCTATGAGCAGAATATCCCATTTCTTTTAAAGGATAAAGGAGAAGGCATCTAGTTCTTGAATTATATGGATGAAGTTCAGTGCTTGAACTCTATTAATATTCTAATGAACTTTATTTAAATGTAGAAAGTATTAATAGTTACTTGCTAATACAGATCAGATTTTTTAAAAGATGCTTAGTCAGTTCTGTATGCTCAATATTCTTTTGGACTTGTGTTTCTTGAACAACCTCTGACCCCACAATTCTGCATGGTTTTGTAAAATGAGGGGAGTTGCAAAAGTATTCTGAGATATGACATGAGCAGTTACTGTGCTTTGTTTTGTTGCACTAGCTAATCAGAATCCCATGCCCTACCCTAAAGTACCCTAAAGTAGATATTTAGCTCACAGCAAGAGTTTTAAAAACACTCCCTAACATAAGCACTTTCCTTGTTCTTGTTTATTGACAAACTATTTTATGGTCGAATCTTTAAAGAGAAATCATATCTTTGCAGTTCTAACATTCATTTATAGCAAACAGGAACTGAAACATTCAGTGAAAAATAGTTTACTCAAGAACAAGTCAATATTACCTGCATCATGGTAAAATTTTGATTGCTATTCCCTGAATGTGTTCGTTCTTACAACAAATAAACATTAACAAATGTTTCATGTTTTATAGATGTAAAAAAGAGCTGAGTGCATACAATTCAAACACTGTTCGATTGATTTTCCCCTTCTTTCTATAGTAAGCAATAAAAAAATCTCCAGTAGAGATTTCTGACTAGGAAAAAGAGCTTAAAATATTTTTATCTCCCCATTTCTCCCTGTACTTTACAACTATTGTGAACTTGTATGCTAGAAACAGAACACTTTAAAAATTGATTTCATGAATGGAAGAGAGTATTTCCTGTGGTCTGTTTCTTTCTTTTTATGCATAAATGATTGCTGCTTATTATTTCCCCTAAATAATTATGATTGTTAAACAGATTTTAAAAATCTTATATTACTGCAGTTACCGTATTAATTCAGGCAAGAACCATGGAAGTATATGTATTTGTCGTTCGTTTGCAATCTACTTTAAGTTCTATTTTTTTTACCATCCTAATCCAAAACCTTGAGTTTCATTACTGTGTACTGAACTGGAAGCACCAGCATTTCCATGGGAGCATCCTGTGCAGACGTATCAACAGGATTTTCTGTGCCCAGTATATTTACTGAATGTGGATTGGGCCCCTGGATGAACTTGGCAAAGAATATACAAATTTACAGAAAATTTGAATCTACCTTATGTCACATAAATATTTGTACTCTTTTTTCAGTGCCCAAAAACAAATTAGGGCTCACACACAATACGATGCCTGATGGACAGAATACTAACAGATGAAGCTTTCCCCATAATTGTAGTTCCATACTAGAAAATGCTTACTTGGTTTAATATTTGCCTGCCCCAAAGCTATTAAAGCCCTGCTCTCCTCCAGTGCCAGCCCTAAACCATGCAAAAAAAAACCCCTCTAGTTTCATGAGTTGTGAATGAGTTATGTTACTGCAGGTCATCAGCTAATCTTAGGTGTGCAATACTGCATTCATTGCAAGACTTGGTGTATTTCAGATGAAGGTGGTCAAAAGTGGTTTAAGATACATAACTGTTCTGTTCAGATGCTCATATATGAGCAAAACGGTCTTGAAATCCTCACTCAGCCATTAAATTCACTTGGTGCCCTTGGGTCTGTTAATATCTCCTAACCTAACCTACCTCACAGGCTTGCTTATTTATTTTTTTGTTTGTTTGTTTGATGTATATACCACCCTTCATCAAAAGATCTCAAGGCAGTTCACAAGAGAAAAATACGAGATAAAATGGAAAGGGAGAGAACCATGTACACCCCTTAGGGCTCTTTGAAGCCCATTTAAGTGTTTATACCGGTACACCAACACACCCACATAATCACATTCTAGCAAAAATGCACTTTGTACTATAGTCTGAAGTCATTGTCATGCAGTTTAGGTAAAGGCAAAGGGGCCCCTGACCATTAGGTCCAGTTGCAGATGACTCTGGGGTTGCGGCGCTCATCTCGCTTTACTGGCCGAGGGAGCCGGCGTACAGCTTCCGGGTCATGTGGCCAGATTGACTAAGCTGCTTCTGGCAAACCAGAGCAGCGCACAGAAACGCCGTTTACCTTCCTGCCAGAGCGGTACCTATTTATCTACTTGCACTGCATGCTTTTGAACTGCTAGGTTGGCAGGAGCAGGGACCAAGCAACAGGAGTTCACCACGTCATGGGGATTCGAACCACTGACCTTCTGATCGGCAAGCCCTAGGCTCTGTGGTTTAACCCACAGCGCTACTTGCGTCATGCAATCTGCTTACATGTAAAAGGAACACATTAGCAGCGATGATCTTGCTACCCTCCACATGTTGGAGGGTGAACTTCAAAGTGGGGAGCCTCCTGCATTCAGTGTGGTTGGGGGTTGCACAGGTTTGAACCTGGAAGTTAATCCTCCAACTTGGGAAGGGCAAGATTGAGTGTGCAGAGCTGAGTGTGCTTATCTCCATTTGTGCATAACTTTAACATTCAAATAGAACACCTAAAGAAGACCTGGAGTAATATGAGTAATCTGCAAGTTGATTTTAATAATTTATTTTTATGCTGCTTTCCTTTCTCATTTGAAATCTTACTAGGTTACAGTGTAGTTTGATACTGCAAAGTTTAAAATCTTGCCAAGTAAATTTTTCAAGCATTGAATGAGGGACAATCATGGCTGGCATTTGATCCTTCAAGTAAAAGAGCAGGACATTTAATTTCATTTGATAGCATTATTTTTTTTAAAAAAAAATTATTACATGTATATCACATGCTTACTTCATCAAAGAACTCAAAGCGGCATACATGTCATTCCTAGAGGGTCCCCCATCCAGGCACAGACCTAGACTCAGGCACTGCTGAAATAAATGGCAGTGTTCTGCTGACTGTACACAGCTACTGTGTTTTTAAAGCTATTAAGATTGATAAGCAATTGCGCATAAAGGTAACAAAGTCACAGAGCTAACCTTTGCAGGTGTACTCAGAAGTAGAACACGGAATTCATTAGAATTACTCCCTGATAAGTATGGATAGGATTGCAGCCTATGTGTGGTTCCCAGCTAATGAAACTCTCAGGAGAGTTTGCTAGAATATGCAGCATTCCATAGCAGCACCACATTAACTTCTGGAGCCCATATTCTGGAGTGGGAAGGAAGGAAGATCAACATCTCAGTGGACAACCCTCACTCATTCTCAAGCAATTGAAGCAGTGCTGTAGACCTCGCCATTCACAATGCCGTGTGCTGTGAAGAAAAGTGAAGTTATGAGTGTGCACCCCAAAGCTGCAGGACTCTCATGCCCACTTTGCAACAACCTTCATCAAAGCCTCTTCTCACATTGGGCACCAGCAAGAGTTGAATGCTGACAAACTGCATGCTGAGTATTCCTTCATTTGATGAATACTATATCTGATGAAGATGACAGCAATAGGAGTTGCTCGGTGTGACAGGGCAGCCTTATCCTTTAACTGCTTCCCTGAAAGTCCATCTTCAAGCCTGCAACCCATGAAATCTTTGTGACCCATCGGCAAGGCACATGTTAGGAAGAAACTAAGCAAAAATAAGTGCAGCATCGAAACGCCACACAAAACCAGTGGAACATCTTGTGAAAAACTTTGACTGTTCTGCAGGAGGCAGGAGGACAGGACTTTCCTGATGCCAGGGAAGTAGAAGAATATCAATGACAAGAATAACTGGAAGCTGGGACTCAATAGAGTAGCTGGTCAGAGCCTGGAATGCTGTCCATAAAAAAAGATGAGCACTGTTGCATCAGTGCAGTCTAACTTTCTGTCCCATACTTGCCAACCAGATGCTTATGGAAAGCTCAAGCAAGACAGGCGTGCAATAACTCTTTCTTGCTGTTTGCCCCCCAGCAGCTGGAGTTCAGTGACATACTGTCCCTAATACTGAAAATAGTATGTAGCCATCTGGCTAGTAGCCATTGATAACCTTAATCTCCATGAATTTTTCTAATCCCCTGTTAAAGCAATCCAAGTTTGTGACGTGTCACAATTGTGTCATTGTGAATGCTGTAGTTCAACTCTGCACTGTGTGAAGAATTGCTTCATTTTGTTTGTCCTGAATCTTCCAACATTCAGCTTCTTTGGAAGATCCTAGGTTGTACCAGGGAGACAAGGAGAAAAGCAACTCCCTATCCAATTTATCCACATTGTATACATTTCTGTGATTTCTCTTTTACCCTTATAGGGGAGTTGATTCAGCCTCTTGGTCTACTTATTTATTTATGTAGCAGTTTTATTTGTCTTTCCCAGCTCTACAGTATCTTTTTTTGAGGCACAGTGGTTGCAGGCTTTCTTTGAGGAAAGGGAAAGCAAATGAGGCACTGTCCTATCCGGGACAAGAATCAACACCTTCATTTGAAGAACAACAGATGAAAAGTTGTCTGGCAAAAAGCCCCATTCTTTTGGTTGTCTTTCCCAGAACTTCTTACCTACGTAGTTTAGATCTTGAACAACTCTTCATAGTATTTCTAAAAATGGAAGAGATCCTGCTTCCCATATACTTTCTGCACCTTACTTGTTATGCTTCCTTATCTGAGTCAAAGAAGTGAAAGGCTGCATGGAGATCTCCAATCTCACAGGTTTACTTCCTGAATATCTTTAGTCAAAGAATAGGCAATAGCTGTACACAGGTGCTTCTTAACTAAAGAGTGGGTAGTGTTCTCCCCTTGCAAATGCAGAAATATTTGATTGCTGCTGACTCCCTATCTAACAGTTAAATCAAATTAGACCTAGTCTTGAGCAGAACAGAAAACATGATTTTTGAAACTCTAAACTCATTATGTTCCTGGTTCCACCCAACCCATATATCAGTGATCGTCTCTGGAGATGGTGAAGGTGGATTATGTAGGATAATAGAGGAAAGGGAGGAAAGAGTAGGCAGGGGTAAAGAATTATGTGGTTGTTTCTATTGTATGTGCTAATGTTTAGGTTGAGTGATATAGCCGCATAGAGGTGGTGTCTTCTGTAGAAGGTTTTGAAGGAAGGGAAAGCTGACATCACACACAGGTGTTCTGGGAGGCAATTGCAAGTATACTATTATGTCTTCTATTGTCACTATGGTGCAATCATTTCACATAAGTGTTAGTCCTACTGGACTTCATCATCGCCCTTAGTAAACTGAGAGTGTAATCTGAAATACCCCCAACAGTCCCCTATGGCTGTGGAAAGAAGAGGAATTATAGTGGTCCACTATTAGCAGTTGCAATCTTTCAGGAAAGTACAGGCAGCTCCTGTTTTAGGTGTGACCAATATGTGCACACACGTGCATAGCGCCAAACCCAGAAGTGACCCAGAAATGTCATAAAGACATCAATGACGGAACAGAGGCAGGGCAGAATGGAGTGTTTGCAGGCTTTTTCAAGGGGTTTCCAATTTCATGCAAGGGCCCAATGATCTGGAAAGCAACACCCGCATAAATGGGGAGGGTTGCCTATATGTCTAGCATTTGTTGGCATCTGTCAGTCTTGGGAGTCAGGAGAGGAGTGCAGCTTTGGGGATGAAGTCAAACCACTAGAGAATAACAGCACCTGCTGTGCCTGTAGAGACCAATGCAGGAGAAACACGTTTTGTTGCATGATCGTCTTTTGAAGCTTAGGTAGGCATCCTATCTTGTTGAGCAGTGTGAAGAGTCCTTTTTGGTTGATGAGGTCGAAGCCTTTGTCAGGTGTATGAAGGCAATGTACAAGGGGTGTCTCTGCTCTCAGCATTTCTGATGCAGTGAGAAAATCATGTTGACTGTTGACCTCTGACCTCTAAAGCTGCATTGTAACTTGGGATAGACCCTGTCAGTGTGTGACTAATCGCTTGAGAACTACATGGGCAAAGGCTTTCCTCACAGTACTCAGCAGGGAGATTCCTTGGTAGTTGTTACAGTCATGATGGTCACTTGTGTTCTTGTCACAATGCTGGAGTTGTGCATGTCTTGTGGCACGAGTTATTGTTTCCAGCACTGCAAGATGAGTCTGTAGAGGTGCATCATGAGGGAGAGGAATTCAGGCCAGCTTTCAGCACTTCTGTTGGGATTCCATCTTGTCCTAAGGCTTCACCACAAAAACTCAGCAAGCAGATGAAATGATAGTAGGCAGAGCACTATCAAGAACTGTACTTGTGGGAAAACATGGACTCTGGCATGGCTGTTGACAGTGTCCAGACTCTGCCTGTCTTGGAAGAGCTAGATGTCCTTCCCTCCCTTCATATCTAACGTTACTGTTCTTACTCAGGAACCTCTGATAAGCTTTCAACAAACAGCAGGAAGCCCCCCATTTAATATATTTCAACCAAAATATAAAAATGGCACTAATTAGAAATTGGTCTCTTCTCTGTGATTTCCTTTTTATAGGGCTAGGAAGCAGATAACCAGTGTCAATAGTAGGTGAAATGAAATAGTTTCACATATGATTAGGCCAGGTTTCATTACATCTGCCCTAAAAGAAATGGGAAGAGTTCCCATAATTCCCACCCTGCTTTGAGCACTGCTTTTATCACACTCCTAACATCTGCTGGGCAACTCTCAACTTATGCTAGGCTTACATTCCAGGGATAGGGCCTAAACCCAAAATCATGTATAGTCAAAGCACATTGGGCTCAGTGGCAGCTGAAGTCTTTTTTCCTGGATCCCCTTCCCCTTTCCATTCCCTCTTTTTCGGGGGGGGGGGGGAATTGTCAAGCGCCTTTAGCTGGATATGCTCAAGTTAAATGTGCATAGGCAAATCCTGGGTGGTATGCAATACAGCAACATCATTCCCAAACCCTAGGGTTGTATGAGTTGTCTCCCATTTTGGGTGGTTTTGTTCTCAGACACTAGTTTATAGAATATTATATTATTTAATTTGGGTTATTCCACCAAATAACTCCATATGGTTCAAGTGTAAAGGTGTATCTGATATGTCAGGCTGGAAACATCAAAGTTGGTGAAGTTTTTTCGGCGTCTTTTGGACATAAAATTATAGAAATGATGGCATCCCTATGTAAAATTGTGTGGACTTTGTCACTGGTTGATAAGCTTATTGGGGGCTATAGATGGGATCTGGAAGTCTTTTTCTATACAAGAAATGTTTGGGGGTTTTTTCTTCCGTTTTAAGTGTGTGTTTTAATTTGACAAGTGAAATTGTAGAAGAAGCACCTCTTCTTCATAGGTCTGTTACAAGCTTCTAACATGAATCCAAGCTAACTACTTAAGTGCCTTGACTGCCGCAGCCTGCAAAGAATCTGTTAAGGACTTGCCCCATTAATCTCAATGGAAGTATTTTGGAATAATTATCTGGAGATTGTGTGACTAAATATTTGGGAAGCACACTGAAATTGAGTTTAGAGGCACTAGATTATTAATGAAATACGTTTGTTTCTTAAGCATGTAACTTGAAAAATATAACAAAACTAACATATGTTAAAAGAGGTCTTTTATTCTTCAGTGAATTAGCAGCATTACAGCAGCTTGATTTTGTTGACATATGAAACTTGT